>NC_059221.1:12046610-12056610 GCF_020615455.1 Coregonus clupeaformis | reverse complement strand
ATCTGGCCCTTCATTGGACACTGTGTTAACAAACCTTCAAACGAGCTTCAATGCCATACAACACTCCTTCAGTAGCCTGCAACTGCTCTTAAACACTAGTAAAACTAAATGCATGCTCTTCAATCGAACGCTGCTGGCACCCGCCCACCCGACTGGAATCACTACTCTCGACGGGTCTGACCTAGAGTATGTGGACAACTACAAATACCTAGGTGTCTGGTTAGACTGTAAACTCTCCTTCCAGACTCACATTAAGAATCGCCAATCCAAAGTTAAATCTAGAATCGGCTTCCTATTTTGCAACAAAGCCTCCTTCACTCATGCTGCCAAACATGCCCTCGTAAAACTGACTATCCTACCGATCCTTGACTTCGCGATGTCATTTACAAAAATAGCCTCCAACACTCTACTCAGCAAATTGGATGTAGTCTATCACAGTGCCATCCGTTTTGTCACCAAAGCCCCATATACTACCCACCACTGTGACCTGTACGCTCTGGTTGGCTGGTCCTCACTACATATTCGTCGCCAAACACACTGGCTCCAGGCCATCTATAAATCACTGCTAGGCAAATCCCTGCCTTATCTTAGCTCATTGGTCACCATAGCAACACCCACCCGTAGTATGCGCTCCAGCAGGTATATCTCACTGGTCATCCCCAAAGCCAACACCTCCTTTGGCCACCATTCCTTCCAGTTCTCTGCTGCCAATTACTGGAACGAATTGCAAATATCTCTGAAGCTGGAGACTATTATCTCCCTCACTAACTTTAAGCATCAGTTGTCAGAGCACCTTACCGATCACTGCACCTGTACACAGCCCATCTGAAATTAGCCCACCCAACTACCTCATCCCCATATTGTTATTTATTTTGCTCATTTGCACCCCAGTATCTATATTTGCACATCATCTCTTGCACATCTATCATTCCAGTGTTAATACTAATTGTAATTATTTTGCACTATAGCCTATTTATTGCCTTACCTCCATAACTTGCTACATTTGCACACACCGTATATATATTTTATGTTGTATTTTTGACTTTATGTTTTGTTTTACCCCATATGTAACTCTGTGTTGTTGTTTTTATCGCACTGCTTTGCTTTATCTTGGCCAGGTCGCAGTTGTAAATGAGAACTTGTTCTCAACTGGCTTACCTGGTTAAATAAAGGTTAAATAAAAAATAAATAAAAAAACTTAGGGGACTCTTCTCCAAGTTCATCTCTCTGTAGGTGATGGCTTTGTTATGGAAGGTTTGGGAATCTGTGACGATCCCGGCGGTCTGAGTCGGGTCCTGTCTGGTGACTAGTGTTCCTGCTCGTAATCTCCAGTTTCCCGAGGGTTCGGGAACGCTCCGGGGAGCGCTCTGGTTTTCCGCACCTGCATCCCATCAGCAATCTGCACACCTGGTCCTGATCATCACCCTTCTTAGGCTCTGGCCCAACATCCAGTTCCTGCCGGATCGTTAGCCATGAACAGTATGTTTGTTAGCGTATCAGTCTCTGAGCCAGTAGTGTTAGTTTTGTTGTTTTGCACCTTTTTGACTTGCTGTGTACTGACCTCCGTTTTGTTCTGTCTGCAGTCTCTCACCCGAACCTTCACCCAACCTCTGCCTGATGGTCGGCGGCTGCCGAGCCAGTACCGGACCAACCACTGCACCCTCAACAACCCATCCACGCCACCCGCTCTGTTCCCTGGATTATTCAGCCTCACTCGGAATCTAGTAATAAACACTCACCTTTGTATCTACGTACCTTGTCCTGGTCTGCTTCTGGGTTCTGGCTTAGTTAACCGTGACAGAACGATCCGGCCAGTAATGAACCCAGCGGACCTGGACTCTGTTCGCCATGCTATTACCCAGCAGGAGAAGATGTTGGGCCATCATAGCACGGTACTACAGGAGATCGCGTTGTCAGTTCGGAACCTTTCTACCGGTCTGACGGAGGTCCAGAACCAACGCAAGTGTCCGGTGGAGGATCCACTACCGGTTTCACCCATCTCGCCTGCCGCTTCTGAAGCTGTGTCCATCCGTGAGCCCAAGGTTCCGACGCCGGATAAGTATGAGGGAGAGCTGGGAAGATGCTGCCTTCCTTATGCAGTGTGGACTAGTGTTCGATCTACAGCCCTACTCTTATGCCACAGACAAGGCTAGGATAGCCTTTGTGATTGAGTTGCTGCGTGGTCGAGCGCTGGAGTGGGCTTCAGCCGTTTGGGAACGACAGGATCCCTGCATGGCTTCATACCAGGGGTTCACGGCCGAGATGAGGAAGCTCTTCGACCATTCCGTCCGAGGGAGGGACGCAGCTAGGCGCCTGTTTTCGCTTCGCCAAGGAACTCGCAGCGTGGCCGACTTCGTGATCGAGTTCAAGACGTTGGCTGTGGAGAGTGGGTGGAACGAGGAGTCTCTGCAAGCGGCCTTTTACCAGGGTCTGTCGGAGCAGCTCAAGGATGAGTTGATCTCCTATCCGAGCCTAGTGACCTGGACAGCTTGGTAGCTTTGTCTATTCGGGTGGATAATCGAGTCCGAGAGCGAAGGAGGGAGAAGCAATGGGGTCCGTCCAATCGATCAGCTTCTCAGTTCCCAGTCGGGTCGGGTGGTGGACCAGAACACGTCGATCATTCTCCACCACAATGGATTAGTGGAGAGGTCCTCTCTCCCGATTCTGAACCCATGCAAGTGGGGCGGCACGGGTTAACCAAGGAGGAGCGTCAACATAGACGTAAGACCAACTGCTGCCTCTACTGTGGTAGCTCGGGACATTACATCTCCACTTGTTCCCGCGGTCGTCAAACTGCCCGGCTCGCTAAAGTTGGGAGGACTTTTAGCGAGCCAGTTTCAACCTCTCAGTACCTCTGTCAGACCCCGTTTCCCGGCTACCCTTGTGAACAGGAATCAGAGCTTAGCGCTTAACGCTTTTATCGATTCAGGTGCCGATGGAAGCTTTCTTGATGCCGAGTTGGTGGAACAGCTGGGGCTTTCCAAGGAGCAATTGCCGGAAGCCATTGAAGCGACCACTCTGAACGGCAGTAGTCTGGCACGTATCACGATGAGGACTGAACCGGGTTAAGATGCGGTTGTCGGGGAATCATTCTGAGATGATTTCATTCTTCATTCTGCCGTCTTCCCATGTTCCTCTGGTCCTTGGATACCCCTGGCTGAAGGAACACAACCCCACGTTCGATTGGGTGACGGGCAAGGTAACGAGTTGGAGCCTTGATTGTCATGCTAACTGTCTCAAGACTGCCTGCCCCCATCTCGGTTCCCAGTCAGGTGATTGAGGCTAAACCCCCAGATTTGTCCCTGGTTCCCGAGACATATCACGATTTGGGGGAAGTTTTCAGTAAGCAGAAGGCTCTGTCACTCCCTCCCCACCGACCATATGATTGTGCCATCAACCTGGTCCCTGGAGCTGTCTACCCCAAGGAAGGTTATACAGTATCTCCCGACCTGAACGTGAGGCGTTGGAGACCTACATCAAGGAGTCCCTAGCTGCTGGTCTCGTTCGTCCCTCGTCATCACCCCTGGGGGCAGGATTCTTCTTTGTGGGTAAGAAGGATGGCTCTCTTCGACCGTGTATTGATTATCGGGGGTTGAATGACATCACGGTCAAGAACAAGTATCCCCTGCCCTTGATGAGTTCTGCCTTCGACTCCTTACAGGGTGCTACGGTGTTCACCAAGCTAGACCTACGCAATGCGTATCACCTGGTCCGGATCAGAGAGGGGGACGAGTGGTTGACGGGTTTCAATACACCGATGGGTCACTTCGAGTATCAGGTGATGCCGGTTTGGACTGACCAATGCTCCAGCGGTATTCCAGAGTATGGTGAACGACGTCCTGAGAGATATGATCGGTCTCTTTGTGTTTGTTTACCTGGATGACATTCTGATCTTCTCGAAGGAACCTTCCCGACCACGTCCAGCATGTCCGGCAGGTTCTGCAGCGATTGTTGGAGAATCGCCTGTTTGTGAAGGCCGAGAAGTGCGAGTTTCACGCCCACACGACATCCTTTCTCGGGTACATCATCTCCAGGGGAGAGATTAGGATGGACCAGGAGAAGGTTAGAGCGGTTCTGGAATGGGCCCAGCCCGGCACGAGATTGCAGCTCCAGAGATTTTTGGGGTTTGCGAATTTCTACCGCAGATTCATCCGGGATTACAGCCGTGTGGCCGCTCCGTTAACTGCCTTGACTTCCAGCATCAGGACCTTCAAGTGGAATCCGGAGGCGGATCGAGCGTTTCTGGATTTGAAGAGGCGATTCACCAACGCACCGATTCTCTCTCAACCGGACACGGCCCGTCAGTTCGCCGTTGAAGTGGGACGCGTCTGATGTGGGAGTTGGCGCCATCCTGTCGCAGCGATGCTCCACGGACAGTAAACTCCATCCCTGCGCCTACTACTCTGTCGCCTTTCGCCTGCGGAGAGGAATTACGATGTGGGTAACCGGGAGCTTCTCGCGGTGAAACTTGCCTTGGAGGAGTGGCGCCACTGGTTGGAGGGGGCGGAGCAACCGTTTATTGTCTGGACTGACCACAAGAATCTTGCTTACGTGCAATCGGCTAAACGTCTCAACTCCCCGTCAGGCCAGGTGGGCGTTGTTTTTCGGACGATTCAAGTTTGCCCTGACGTTCCGACCTGGATCTAAGAACGGCAAGGCGGACGCCTTGTCCCGGATGTTCTCCAAGACGGAGGAGAGTGGGTCCAAGACCGAGACAATCCTCCCCCGGAACTGCGTCGTGGGAGCAGTTATGTGGAGGATTGAGGAGGAGGTGCTGGCGCCCTTCGACTCAGCCCGGTCCCGGTAACGGTCCACCCGGTCGGTTGTTTGTGCCTGAGTCGGTTCGTCCCTGCTGTCCTCAAATGGTCCCACGCCAGCAAGATGGCTTGTCACCCTGGCGTGGCTCGGACAATGGCGTTTCTTCGCAGACGCTTTTTGGTGGCCTGCCATGGCCGAGGATACTCGGGGTTTTGTTGCTGCCTGTCCAGTGTGTGCGCAGAATAAGAGTACCAATCGGCCCAGCTCTGGACTACTTCACCCCCTTCCTATTCCCCGCGACCATGGTCGCATCTGGCCCTGGACTTCGTCACGGGTTGCCCGCTTCTGAGGGGAACACGGTCGTTCTGACTATCGTGGACAGATTCAGCAAGTTCGCCCACTTTGTGCCAATTGCCAAGCTTCCCTCTGCCTCGGAGACGCCCGAGATCCTGGTTAGGGAGGTTTTCAGGGTCCACGGTTTGCCCAGTGATATCGTTTTCCGACCGTGGCCCTCAGTTTACCTCTGCTGTCTGGAAGTCCTTCTGTTTGGCCATTGGAGCTACTGTCAGTCTCACATCTGGTTTTCACCCCCAATCCAATGGTCAGGCGGAGAGAGCCAACCAGAAGATGGAATCAACGCTACGCTGTCTGGTCTCTTCCAACCCCACCTCCTGGGTCTCTCAGTTGCCTTGGGTTGAGTATGCCCACAATACTCTTCCTACATCTGCCACTGGGATGTCTCCCCTTCCAGTGCCTGTATGGCTACCAACCTCCCCTGTTTCCTTCTCAGGAGAAGGAGCTCTCAGTGCCTTCTGTTCAGGCCCATATTCGGCGTTGCCACCGGACCTGGCATCGGGCCAGAAAGGCACTCCTTAGAGTTTCGGACCGGTATCAGCTCCAGGCGAATCGTCGCCGGATTCCCGCTCCCACCTATACCATCGGAGATAGGGTTTGGTTGGCCACGGGATCTTCCGTTACGGACTGAGTCTAGGAAGTTGTTACCGAAGTTCATTGGTCCGTTTGTGGTGGAGAAGGTGATCAATCCAGTGGCGGTTCGACTCAAACTACCGAGGACGCTCAGAGTCCATCCCACCTTTCATGTCTCCTGCCTCAAGCCTGTCTTCCTCAGTCCTCTGTTGCCTCCTCCGCCTCCTCCTCCTCCTCCTCGGATGATCGGAGGTGGTCCTGCCTACACGGTGCGTCGCATCATGGATTCCAGACGGCGGGGCCGGGGTTTCCAGTATCTCGTGGACTGGGAGGGGTATGGCCCTGAAGAGAGGAGTTGGATTCTCGCGCGACAGGTCCTAGATGCAGACCTCATCAGTGACTTCTACCGCCTCCATCCTGGCGCTCCGGGAGTCCGCCCGGTGGCGTTCGCCGGAGGGGGGTACTGTGACGATCCCGGCGGTCTGAGTCGGGTCCTGTCTGGTGACTAGTGTTCCTGCTCGTAATCTCCAGTTTCCCGAGGGTTCGGGAACGCTCCGGGAGCGCTCTGGTTTTCCGCACCTGCATCCCATCAGCAATCTGCACACCTGGTCCTGATCATCACCCTTCTTAGGCTCTGGCCCAACATCCAGTTCCTGCCGGATCGTTAGCCATGAACAGTATGTTTGTTAGCGTATCAGTCTCTGAGCCAGTAGTGTTAGTTTTGTTGTTTTGCACCTTTTTGACTTGCTGTGTACTGACCTCCGTTTTGTTCTGTCTGCAGTCTCTCACCCGGAACCTTCACCCAACCCTCTGCCTGATGGTCGGCGGCTGCCGAGCCAGTACCGACCAACCACTGCACCCTCAACAACCCATCCACGCCACCCGCTCTGTTCCCTGGATTATTCAGCCTCACTCGGAATCTAGTAATAAACACTCACCTTTGTATCTACGTACCTTGTCCTGGTCTGCTTCTGGGTTCTGGCTTAGTTAACCGTGACAGAATCGCTTCCTTTTAATTGGTTATAGAATTGAACGGCTCTTTTCTGGATTTTGATAATTAGCGGGTATCAGTCTAATTCTGCTCTGCATGCATTATTTGTTGTTTTTCGTTGGACACTGAGGATATTTTTGCAGAATTCTGCATGCAGAGTCTCAATTTGATGTTTGTCCCATTTTGTGAATTCTTGGTTGGTGAGCGGACCCCAGACCTCACAACCATAAAGGGTTCTATAACTGATTCAAGTATTTTTAGCCAGATCCTAATTGGTATGTCACATTTTATGTTCCTTTTGATGGCATAGAAGGCCCTTCTTGCCTTGTCTCTCAGATCGTTCACAGCTTTGTGAAAGTTACCTGTGGCGCTGATGTTTAGGCTGAGGTATGTATAGTTTTTTGTGTGCTCTAGGGCAATGGTGTCTAGATGGAATTTGTGGTCCTGGCAACTGGACCTTTTTTGGAACACCATTATTTTTGTCTTACTGAGATTTACTGTCAGGGCCCAGGTCTGACAGAATCTGTGCAGAAGATCTAGGTGCTGCTGTAGGCCCTCCTTGGTTGGTGACAGAAGCACCAGATCATCAGCAAACAGTAGACATTTGCCTTCAGATTCTAGTATGGTGAGGCCAGGTGCAGCAGACTGTTCTAGTGCCCTCGCCAATTCGTTGATATATATGTTGAAGAGGGTGGGGCTTAAACTGCATCCCTGTCTCACCCCACGGCCCTGTGGAAAAATGTGTGTGTTTTTTGTCAATTTTAACAGCACACTTGTTGTTTGTGTACATGGATTTTACAATGTCGTATGTTTTTCCCCCAACCACACTTTCCATCAATTTGTATAGCAGACCCTCATGCCAAATTGAGTCATAAGCTTTTTTTAAATCAACAAAGCATGAGAAGGGTGTGCAATAAGGGTGTGCAGGGTGAATATGTGGTCTGTCGTACGGTAATTTGGTAAAAAGCCAATTTGACATTTGCTCAGTACATTGTTTTCACTGAGGAAATGAACTAGTCTGCTGTCAATGATAATGCAGAGGAATTTCCCAAGGTTGCTGTTGACGCATATCCCACGGTAGTTATTGGGGTCAAATTTGTCTCCACTTTTGTGGATTGGGGTGATCAGTCCTTGGTTCCAAATATTGGGGAAGATGTCAGAGCTAATGATGATGTTAAAGAGTTCAAGTATAGCCAATTGGAATTTGTGGTCTGTATATTTTATCATTTCATTGAGGATACCATCAACACCACAGGCCTTTTTGGGTTGGAGGGTTTGTATTTTGTCCTGTAGTTCATTCAATGTAATTGGAGAATCCAGTGGGTTCTGGTAGTCTTTAATAGTTGATTCTAAGATTTGCATTTGATCACATATATTTTTTTGCTGTTTGGTCTTTGTTATAGGGCCAAAAAAATTGGAGAAGTGGTTTACCCATACATCTCCGTTTTGGATAGATACAGTGAGGGAAAAAAGTATTTGATCCCCTGCTGTTTTTGTACATTTGCCCACTGACAAAGAAATTATCAGTCTATAATTTTAATGGTAGGTTTATTTGAATAGTGAGAGACAGAATAACAACAAAAAAATCCAGAAAAACGCATGTCAAAAATTTTATAAATTGATTTGCATTTTAATGAGGGAAATAAGTATTTGACCCCTCTGCAAAACATGACTTAGTACTTGGTGGCAAAACCCTTGTTGGAAATCACAGAGGTCAGACGTTTCTTGTAGTTGGCCACCAGGTTTGCACACATCTCAGGAGGGATTTTTTCCCACTCCTCTTTGCAGATCTTCTCCAAGTCATTAAGGTTTCGAGGCTGATGTTTGGCAACTCGAACCTTCAGCTCCCTCCACAGATTTTCTATGGGATTAAGGTCTGGAGACTGGCTAGGCCACTCCAGGACCTTAATGTGCTTCTTCTTGAGCCACTCCTTTGTTCCCTTGGCTTTGTGTTTTGGGTCATTGTCATGCTGTAATACCCATCCATGACCCATTTTCAATGCCCTGGCTGAGGGAAGGAGGTTCTCACCCAAGATTTGACGGTACATGGCCCCGTCCATCGTCCCTTTGATGCGGTGAAGTTGTCCTGTCCCCTTAGCAGAAAAACACGCCCAAAGCATAATATTTCCACCTCCATGTTTGACGGTGGGGATGGTGTTCTTGGGGTCATAGGCAGCATTCCTCCTCCTCACGGCGAGTTGAGTTGATGCCAAAGAGCTCAATTTTGGTCTCATCTGACCACAACACTTTCACCCAGTTCTCCTCTGAATCATTCAGATGTTCATTGGCAAACTTCAGACGGGCATGTATATGTGCTTTCTTGAGCAGGGGGACCTTGCGGGCACTGCAGGATTTCAGTCCTTCACGGCGAGGTGTGTAACCAATTGTTTTCTTGGTAACTATGGTCCCAGCTGCCTTGAGATCATTGACAAGATCCTCCCGTGTAGTTCTGGGCTGATTCCTCACCGTTCTCATGATCATTGCAACTCCACGAGGTGAGATCTTGCATGGAGCCCCAGGCCAAGGGAGATTGACAGTTATTTTGTGTTTCTTCCATTTGCGAATAATCACACCAACTGTTGTCACCTTGTCACCAAGCTGCTTGGCGATGGTCTTGTAGCCCATTCCAGCCTTGTGTAGGTCTACAATCTTGTCCCTGACATCCTTGGAGAGCTCTTTGGTCTTGGCCATGGTGGAGAGTTTGGAATCTGATTGATTGATTGCTTCTGTGGACATGTGTCTTTTATACAGGTAACAAGCTGAGATTAGGAGCACTCCCTTTAAGAGTGTGCTCCTAATCTCAGCTCGTTACCTGTATAAAAGACACATGGGAGCCAGAAATCTTTCTGATTGAGAGGGGGTCAAATACTTATTTCCCTTATTAAAATGCAAATCAATTTATAACATTTTTAACATGCGTTTTTCTGGATTTTTGTTTTGTTATTCTGTCTCTTACTGTTCAAATAAACCTACCATTAAAATTATAGACTGATCATTTCTTTGTCAGTGGGCAAACGTACAAAATCAGCAGGGGATCAAATACTTTTTTCCCTCACTGTAGCTCTTCGTGTTGTTTGTTTAGTTTTTCCAATTTTCCCAGAAGTGGTTAGAGTCTATGTATTCTTCAATTACATTGAGCTGATTTCTGACATGCTGTTCCTTCTTTTTTTTTTTTTTGGACGACATGGTTCCAGTGATGCCTGGTCGAAAACCAAACTCTGCATTCCACAGTAAGAACATCATACCAAAGGTCAAGCATGGTGGTGGTGGTCTGATGGTTTGGGGATGCTTTGCTGCATCAGGACATGGACGACTTGCCTTAAT
>NC_059221.1:11976610-12044110 GCF_020615455.1 Coregonus clupeaformis | reverse complement strand
TGAATAGAAAGTGAGAGATTGAATTGGATCCGGGTCCACTCTTGTGTACATTTCAGAGTAACAGAATGCATTGAAACATTGTTTGCAGCATGCATGCAATGCATTGACTCTCTGTGTTTTTGTTTTTCTCTAACGTTTGAGGCAGAGGACCCTTTTCTGTCTGTTGGCCTTGTGTTGCACCACTACAGCCTATGAAAAGTAAGGTCTTGCTCCTCTGTAGCCAAAATAAACCTCTTGTACCTAACAGAGAGAAAGGGTTGTATTGCCAGGTAAACCGAAGAGGGCAGACAGACTGATGGACCTTCTATCCATCATATCTCAGTGTCCTCTGACCTCTAACCTCCAACACACCGACACCATGGTCTGTGTAACATCATCTGACAAAAACACCATAATCCAACATTCTTTGGCTTTAAACTTAATTGAGATAAAAGTGTTTTATCCACTTTAATTTGCTTCTAAAGCCCTCTCTGAAAGTGCTATGCACTCATGGATAGTGTTGAAAGAAAGCCACTGTCCCCTTCAACAGACCCACCGTGGCTTTTTTTGTAACATCATCTGACAAACACATCATAGCTAAACTCAACATTCCCTGGGTTTTAATTGTGTTTAATATAGAAGAGGACTTTGGCTCCCTGGTTCTCCCTCTGTAACTGCATCCCAAATGACACCCTATTTCCTACATAGTGCGCTATAAATGGAATAAGGTGCCATTTGGGATGCAGCCCCTGTCTATCCCAGCTCCATGTTCTCCTCAGCCAGGGGCCATTAAGCTATCAAGGATGTGGCCTGTGAGAAATGGAACACTGTCCAGAGATACTGAATTCCTCTGAATTGGGGGAGGAAAGGGCGGTGTGTGGGTGTGCATGCATGTGTGCGTGTGTGTGTGGTGGCTAGGATGATGATGATGATGATAATGGACAGACATGGGGGAACCCCCCAGTATCAAAGCAGCAGGAATGTAGAGCAGGAGACCAGTGGGACCTGGAACCTCTGAGCCTCCTACCAGGCTTCATTATAGCCCTGCTCTCTCTCTCTCTCTGTCTGTCTGTCTGTCTCTGTCTGTCTGTTTGATCTGTAGAGTAGTGAGACACAGCAGCAGAGGACACATAGCAGACCATATCCATGCAGTTGTATACCACACCTACACAGTGTACAGCCTACTGACCTTCAAATCACACATACAACCATTACACTTTCACTAAAAAGTATATGGTTTCAATTGGCTCTGGAAGATTATTAGTTAACATTTAACATGAAAGATTCTTTCTAAAGTGACACTGAATAGGCTAACCTGCAATATCTCTGTTGACTTACACGGTTCACTGCATGTAGCCACAGTATGTATTGATATGGCATCTGATTATATACAAGTCCATTGTTATTTCTGCCATAACCTTGTGATGACCTCTGCAAAATGAAAAGTCTAAATCTATTTAGTGGGAAGATCCAATATATTGTAGAATGTGTGTTCAGTCCACTGCCTGGGCGTTGGTCTCTCAGTCTCTATGAGCCAATCAGTGGGAAGCACTGGCTAATTGAACAGGGCAGCACTCCATCATTGCGTGGGGTCATGGGCTGTAGGTTAGCTGGCAGTATTTGGCCTCTAGCCTCCAGTCCACAGTCCAGTTTCATTTCTCTCTAATAGACCAAGCAAGGTCTGCTTCCCACTAGTGTTAAATCACATTGAGAGAGACACCTCGTAACAATCTAATGGTGTATTTCTCTGCTGCTCCACTCAGTCTAAGAAACACTCATATGCATTCACTCACAGTAGCAGAGCTATGGCTGTCCATTATACTGCTGTAGAGGCAGCAGGAAATTATATCAGACCAATAACAGATGCGGTCAAATGTATTGGCACCCTTGCATGATTCACTATTTATCCTAGAATAAGTTGAAATTGAAACAACTTTAGGTGTTTACACGTTTTTGTTTAATTTACAACTGCACAGGACCAAGAAATAAATATCAAAGCTGAAAGTGAGATTTTTCACTTCAGATAAATAAAATGGACAGGACTAAATTATTCAAAATTCTAATTAATTTGGTTAGAGGCAATGATTCTTTTTTATTGTGTAATTTATCTCACCAGTGGTAAGTTGCAGTGACCTATATGAACAAAATAGCCCTTCAACCAGTAAAGTGCAAGGGTGCCAATATAATTATTTGACTGCATCGGTTCATGGAAATAAATATTGTTTTTAATTAAATGTGGCTTTGCTTTACTATTCCAATTCTCCAATTCTCCCTCAATGCTGCACTCCATATCTCAAACACAAATGTTTTTGCCCCTTTTCTCTCTTTCTCTGTCTCTCTCTCTCTTTTTAACTCTTTCTCTATCATTCCCTTTCTCATATCTCTGCCTCCAGTCTGTGTGTCTCCCCTACCCGCTCTCTCTCCTCCCTCCCTCCCTGTAGAACAAGAAAGCCGCAACGCACCACCGGCGCCTGGCGGAGATCATTAGCTTGTCGGAAATGTTGGGTTTGTTTCTCTCTGGGGTTTTTCTCACTCTCCTCCACTACATAGGAACAAATGGAGAATATTCAATAGTTATTGATTTGGAGACAGACGTACAACTTTTACTGGAGATCCCATTTAATCACAAAAGCTGATTTATCGCTGCCTGCTCTGACAATCCCATTAAATTGCTGTCTAGCTAATCAAGTACATTCTCTTTCCTCGAGGAGTAATCTATTATAGGGCTAGCAGAACAAATCCCCACAATAACAGGATTGGAGGGGAGGTAGGGTTGGAGGCTGGGAGCGGGAGGCCCATTTATACTGCCTTGCTCTGCACTGCCCGGACTGCCTCTCTCTTTCTTCCCGTAAATGAAAAATAACATTCACAAGACTTTATGATGCTGACTTTCCCCCCCTTCACCAAAACCACACAATTTGTCTTGTGAAAAAAACACACCAATTGATTCCAGTAAGCATTGGATTACATTGAGAGAGAAAGACAGTCCATTGTTTTTGTTTACAGACAGTTTACAGTCATGTCTCACCCTTACAAAATTACTTTGAAAAAAACATGTTTTTCGTACACGTGGACATGATAATAATAAGCTTTTTACCGAAAGGGGTAGGGAGAATGCTTTGTTATTGTTTCAACTGCTGATTGCCGGTTTAAATGAAACATTAACAAAGTGTACTCCCTGCCACAGTTTTGGTAAAAAGCTGAGGGATGGGGCTCAAGAAAAGCAACCACTCTCTATTCAAGGACTGACCATCCGTAATATCAAAATTATAATTTTAACTATGTTTTTAGGCTATACAGTGTTTGTTTACATTTACTTTGTTTACAAACATATTTACATGTGAAACTGCAAAGGTGGTGTTAATATATGTGAAAATATGGTTTCACATGTGAAATTTAAGCTCAACATGTGAAAACAGCTATTCCACATGTGAAAATGCGATTATGCAAATATGACGGGTTCTTTTTGTAAGGGCACACAAACTAATTTGGAACAATGCCTAAGATTTAAATCCAAGTGTTCGATGTGTTGTGTTTCTGTGGTCCAGACTTCAGATAGATAATGCTGTAATGTTGTCGTGCGATAAAGAGCAAAGGCACCAGCTACTGTACGTCACTGTAGTTATTTTAATACCTGCGTGACTTGTCTTGTTGATCTGTAAACCATCTTCTAATCCTGTAGCCAGGCAATGCTATGTGGCTGCTACTTTGGATCCTGCGTTCCAAATGGCAACCTATTCCCTATATAGTGCAATACTTTTTTCCAGACCCCTATGAGCCATGGTCAAAAGTAGTGCCGTAAAAAGGGAACAGAGTTCTATTTCAGACTCTGTCTGTCGGTCTGTAGCAGGTTGATCTAGCCAAGCTTTTTCCATGTGTTCCATGCTTGGCCTACATTCTGTTAGCATTCTGATAAAACATTGTACACAGGGTGGGTGGGTGTGAGTTGTGACAGACACAGTTACATTTCTGCATGCACTCAGTGTGTGTGTGTCCACGCTGTGCTGTTACCTCGCCACTTGGGCAACACACTGCTGCATGTGACTGATTTAGGCAATCAGTCTGCATACGTCATTTTTTAAGAGAATGTGTTTTGTCCAAGAGAGTGTGTCAGTGGAGGCTCCTCAGAGGAGGAAGGGGAGGACCATTGTCCTCAGTGAATTTCATAAAAATTGTGAAACATTAAAAAAATTATCCTTTTTAGATAAAACTATACTAAATATATTCACATCACCAAATAAATTATTAAGACACACTGTTTGCAATGAAAGTCTACAGTAGCCTCAACAGCACTCTGTAGGGTAGCACCATGGTGTAGCCGGAGGACAGCTAGTTTCCATCCTCCTCCGGGTACATTGACTGCAAAACCTAGGAGACTCATTGTTCTCACCCCCTTCCATAGACTTACACAGTAATTATGACAACTTCCGGAGGACATCCTCCAACTTATCAGATCTCTTGCAACATGAACTGACATGTTGTCCACCCAATCAAAGGATCAGAGAATTAATCTAGTACTGAAAGCATAAGCTACAGCTAGCTAGCACTGCAATGCATAACATGTGGTGAGTAGTTGACCCCGAGAGAGAAAGACAATAGTTGAACAGTTTAACAAATGCATTTCTTAAAAAATTAAGGAGAAGCAAGAGAGAGAGAGAGCTAGCTATATTTCGTTTTATTTTTTGTTCACTTTCACTTTCACTTAGCTAGCGAATGCAGCTAGCTAGTTTAGCCTACTCAACACCCGGTAAGGTTTTGGTTGTATTAATTTATTGCCACTGGGGCCTGCCGGTGTAACTGCTAAACTCCTTGCTGACTGTATACTGTACTGCATGATTTTAGCGGGTTTACTAATGCGTTAGATCTAGTAACTACGATGATTGGCTAGATGCAGGCAAGAGTGTGCAAGGCGGGATTGAATGTGTCACTGTCACCATACTTAAGCGTGTGGTGTGGGGATCCTATTGCAGTTTAAATGAGTTGATCCAAGGGAAGACCATAAGCCCTAAACTCTGTCATAATGAATTGGTACTAGTAAACCCTGTGTTTCTGTGCATGTGTGTACGTGCGCGTGCGTGAGTGAGTGATTTTACCTGCGTTAGTGCGTGCACGCGTGAGTATGAGTTAATCAGCCAGGCCCTGCTTTACGAGTCAACCTCTTCATTGTGTTGTTCTCCATCCACTTAATGAAGTGGAGACCCAACAGGAATCATCAGGGTGGAAAGAGAAACCTGGAGACATTTGATTGGCTTTTATGAGACACCACAGATAATATTTCACTGGCTGGGCCTCCCTCCTCCCGACCCACTATCTTTCTAGGAAAATAACTACTGAGTCTCTCTACTACCTTATGTCTTTTCCCTCTTTGAATTTGTTTTGTCTATTTAGGTAAATTGACAGAATGACATGACATCATTGCAACCAGTTTTGCCAGAGAGAGACCAGAGAGCCCAGATAGCCTAGAGCCCAGCCCAGGCCATGCAGGCTAGGATAGGACATATTGCTGCCTCTGCTATGTCTGTCTGTCTGTCTGTCTGTCTGTCTGTCTGTCTGTCTGTCTGTCTGTCCGTCCTAAAGCACCAGCTCAGCACATCTCTAGATCTCTGTGGACTCACAATGATTAAATCTGATCTCCTCACTTAGTCCTTCCAGGCTTGACAGAGATACAGTACACATACACTGTCACAGTTTCTCAATGGAGATACCTAAATCATAGTCAAGTCCAAACAGGCTCATTGTGAAGTGAAACTCACTCAACAGAATGTAGAGGTTTTAGAGATTTTATTATTAGGTGTTTCGCCTTTTTTCCCTGACACCATTCAATAGAAATCCTGCTTAGTCTCTAGATTGTGACTGCATTTATCTTTTCTCATTTACATAGTAAAGAGTAGGTTCCCACTAAGAAAGATCAAGCCAATCCATGAGTAGCCAATGCTGGACTCCTGCCAGTAGGACTCTGGGTGTGTCCGAAATGGTACCCTATTCCCATAGGACTCTAGTCAAAAATAATGCACTGTGTAGGGAATAGGGTACCATTTGGGATGCAGCCTCTGTCGAGGTGGGGCCATGATTTGTCATTACCCTTATTGATTAACACACACACACACACACACTTCCTTATTGATAAGCAAAGGGGCAATACTGTGATTTCTTCTCTTGGGACAGACTTAAGCTTTAGTCACAAGTTTCAGCAGGACCCTGATCAATACTACCCCATGGACAAGTACAGCACCACACATGAACTGCTGAGGAGAGGACACACACGATGGCACGCACAGGAGCATAAACACACACACACACACACCATGAACTGAGGACAACAGCAAAGCTGTAAATGATCATTGAATGTGATTGGTCAGGCAGCCTCGTGAAACGTCGGCATAGAAACGGTGTAAACTGTGTAGCAAAGTGGATTAGCCAGTGAAAGTCTCACTAAAATGTTTCACAATGCTCAAATGTCAAAATTGTTCAAGAACTGTAGATCTAATTAAAATTGTTTATTTTCCTGTAAAATGTCATAGTATATTTCAAGGAGAACATCTGTATGTACAGTATGTCCCCATGTGTGTATGTGTGGACTAAGTATGTTCTTGTGCATGTATGTGTGGACTAAGTATGTTCCTGTGCGTGTGCGTGTGTGTTCCCATGAGTACAGTACGTATATAGTATGTTCCCATACGTGTGTGTATGTTCCTGACTTCCTGCGTGCTCTCCCGTATGTAAAATACCCACAGGTGTCAATAGGTATCCTCATGACTCTCTACATCACCTTTCCATGTTGGCCCCGGTCACAAAATGTTTGGAGTAGGATTGCACTGAGCAATTTCTTCCCCATGTCACCCTGTGTCACGAGACATACGGTGTATTCAGAAAGTTTTCATACCCCTTGACTTATTCCACAAAATTGATTAAATTGTTTTTTTTTTCTTCTACACATAATGCCCCATAATAACAAAGTGAAAACATTTTTTTTAGAAAGGTTTGCAAATGTATTGAAAATGAAATACAGACATTTCTCATTTACATACGTATTTACAGCCCTGAGTCAATACATGTTAGAATCAGCTTTGGCAGCGACTACAGATGCGACTCTTTCTGGGTAAGTCTCTAAGACCTTTGCACACCTGGATGTACAATATTTGCACATTATTCTTAAAAAAATTCTTCAAGCTTTGTCAAGTTAGTTGTTGATCATTGCTAGAAAGCCATTTTCAAGTCTTGCCATAGATTTTGAAGCCGATTTAAGTCAAAACTGTAACTAGGCTACTCAGGAACATTACATTTCGTCTTAGTGTACACTGGAGTTGCTTACCAAGTATACAAAACATTAAGGACACCTGCTATTTCCATGATATAGACTGACCAGTTGAATCCAGGTGAAAGCTATGATCCCTTATTGATGACACTTGACACAACTGTGGGAAGCATTGGAGTCAACATGGGCCAGCATCCCAGTGGAAAGCTTTCGACACCTTGTAGAGTCCATGCCCCAAAGAATTGAGGCTGTTCTGAGGGGGAAGTTGTTCCTAATGTTTGGTATACTCAATGTATATTTGGTCTTGTGTTTTGGGTTATTGTCCTGCTGAAAGGTGAATTTGTCTCCCAGTGTATGTTGGAAAGCAGACTGAACCAGATATTCCTCTAGGATTTTGCTTGTGCTTAGCTTTATTTTGTTTATTTTTATCTAAAACAAAATCCCTAGGACTTGTCTATGACAAGCATACCCATAACATGATGCAGCCACCGCCATGCTTGAAAATATGAAAAGTGGTACTCCGTGATGTGTTGTGTTGGATTTGCCCCAAACATAACACTTTTTATTCAGGACATGAAGTTCATTTCTTTGCCACATTTGACTTCAGGATGCATGTTTTGGGATATTTTCTTCTGTACAGGCTTCCTTCTTTTCACTCTGTCATTTAGGTTAGTATTGTGGAGTAACTACAATGTTGTTGATCCAACCTCAGTTTTCTCCTATCACAGCCATTAAAATCTGTAACTGTTTTAAAGTCACCATTGGCCTCGTGGTGAAATCCCTGAGCAGTTTCCTTCCTCTCCGGTAACTGAGTTAGCAAGGACGCCTGTATCTTTGTAGTGACTGGGTGTATTAATAAAACATCCGAAGTGTAATTAATAACTTCCCCATGCTCAAAAGGATATTCAATGTCTGCTTTTTAATAATTTTTTACCCATCTGCCAATACGTGCCCTTCTTTGTGAGGCATTGGAAAACCTCCCTTATCTTTGTGGTTGAATATGTGTTTGAAATTCACTGCTCGACTGAGGGACCTTACAGATAATTGTATGTGTGCGGTACAGAGATGAGGTAGTCATTTAAAAATCTAGTTAAACACTATTATTGCACACAGAGTGAGTCCATGCATCTTATTATGTGACTTGTTATGCAAATGTTTAGTTATAAGAAAGGTGCTGAATACTTATTGACTCAAGACATTTCATCTTTTCATATTGTATTAATTTGTTTTTAAAAATATATACAAATATAATTCCACTTTGACATTATGGGGTATTGTGTGTAGGCCAGTGACACAAAATCATGCTTGACCAATCACAAAAATTTAGTAGATCATTATTATCATAATAAGTGGGCGGGATTACACTTTTGGGTCAATTACGTTCCAGTGGTTCCATTAGCAGGGCAAGGTAAGTCAAGCATTTTGAAAGAAAGCAACTATTTAGAGCAGTTAGGTCACTCCTCTCATGCTTCTGTCCACAGACCGGCACTGGACATTCCTCTAGTGGCTGTAGTTAGGTTTTGTTTAGATTATTTGCTGTATTTGTGACAGCAGCAGTAGCCAATGAATAGACGCTGAGTCTCTTTCACTCATAAAAAAACCATTACATCCAACACACAATGTCACAGCAGCATCATATAGTCCTGACAGTCTGACAGCAGCTTCAGAATGGAGCGCTAACAGATTAGATTAGTGGGTGTGGTGTGGGTGTGCCTTGACATTATAACAGTGTCATACATGTATGGAGAAACATATTGTTTTCCTGATAGTGCTTGGCAGAATATGTGTGGCCTTTACCATCACGTAGCACAATGTCATTGCGTGGTACTGTAGAAGTATGAGGGAAATGGCTTTGAACATTGACTGTGATGATGACACACCCATTCCTAGTTATGTCACAGCACAGCTTCACATGTTCTTCCTTCCTCTCTCTCTGTGTAACACTTCATATACAGTCATTGATGTATAAACCCGGAGGTGGAATGGAGATCCTGTAGCCTTATGGGTGTGTCCCAAATGGCACCCTATTCCCTATATAGTGCACTGCTTTTGATCAGAGTCCTATGTTCTGGTTAAAAGTAGTGCCGTATATATATAAATAATATAATATGCCATTTAGCAGACACTTTTATCCAAAGCAACCTACAGTCGTACGTGCATACATTTTTTTTTTGTTTTTTTTTTTGTGTATGGGTGGTCCCGGGGATCGAACCCACTACCTTGGCGTTACAAGCGGCGTGCTCTACCAGCTGAGCTACAGAGGACCATATATAGGGACTAGGGTGCCATTTGGGATGCATTAATAAGGGGAGAGACACCAATCGCGTTGGTGTCTCTCCTTGCTGGCCGAGAGTACTTACTACCTCAACGTAATTTGCAAACCGAATGCGCATCGATTTTACATGTAGAATTGGGTGTAAAATGTCAGCAGTCAGACTTCTACAGTGGGTGGTCCCTAAAACACACAGTGGTGTAAAGTACTTAAGTAAAAATACTTGAAAGTACTACTTAAGTAGTTTTTTGGGGTGTCTACTTTACTTTACTATTTATTTTTTTGACAATTTTTACTTTTACTTCACTACATATGTACTTTTTACTCCATTCATTTTCCCTGACACCCAAAAGTACTCATTACATTTTGAATGCTTAGGAGGACAGGAAAATGGTCCAATTCACGCACTTATCAAGAGAACACGTGGTCATCCCTACTGCCTCTGATCTGGTGGACTCACTAAACACAAATACATAATTTGTAAATTATGTCTGAGTGTTGGAGTGTGCCCCTGGCTGTCTGTACATTTTAAAAACAAGAAAATGGTGCCGTCTGCTTTGCTTACTATAAGGAATTTGAAATGATTTGTACTTTTACTTTTACTTTTGATACAGTGGGGGAAAAAAGTATTTAGTCAGCCACCAATTGTGCAAGTTCTCCCACTTAAAAAGATGAGAGAGGCCTGTAATTTTCATTATAGGTACACGTCAACTATGACAGACAAATGGAGAAGAAAAAAATCCAGAAAATCACATTGTAGGATTTTTTATGAATTTATTTGCAAATTATGGTGGAAAATAAGTATTTGGTCACCTACAAACAAGCAAGATTTCTGGCTCTCACAGACCTGTAACTTCTTCTTTAAGAGGCTCCTCTGTCCTTCACTCGTTACCTGTATTAATGGCACCTGTTTGAACTTGTTATCAGTATAAAAGACACCTGTCCACAACCTCAAACAGTCACACTCCAAACTCCACTATGGCCAAGACCAAAGAGCTGTCAAAGGACACCAGAAACAAAATTGTAGACCTGCACCAGGCTGGAAAGACTGAATCTGCAATAGGTAAGCAGCTTGGTTTGAAGAAATCAACTGTGGGAGCAATTCTTAGGAAATGGAAGACATACAAGACCACTGATAATCTCCCTCGATCTGGGGCTCCACGCAAGATCTCACCTCGTGGGGTCAAAATGATCACAAGAACGGTGAGCAAAAATCCTAGAACCACACGGGGGGACCTAGTGAATGACCTGCAGAGAGCTGGGACCAAAGTAACAAAGCCTACCATCAGTAACACACTACGCCGCCAGGGAATCAAATCCTGTAGTGCCAGACGTGTCCCCCTGCTTAAGCCAGTACATGTCCAGGCCCGTCTGAAGTTTGCTAGAGTGCATTTGGATGATCCAGAAGAGGATTGGGAGAATGTCATATGGTCAGATGAAACCAAAATAGAACTTTTTGGTAAAAACTCAACTCGTCGTGTTTGGAGAACAAAGAATGCTGAGTTGCATCCAAAGAACACCATACCTACTGTGAAGCATGGGGGTGGAAACATCATGCTTTGGGGCTGTTTTTCTGCAAAGGGACCAGGACGACTGATCAGTGTAAAGGAAAGAATGAATGGGGCCATGTATTGTGAGATTTTGAGTGAAAACCTCCTTCCATCAGCAAGGGCATTGAAGATGAAACGTGGCTGGGTCTTTCAGCATGACAATGATCCCAAACACACCGCCCGGGCAACGAAGGAGTGGCTACGTAAGAAGCGTTTCAAGGTCCTAGAGTGGCCTAGCCAGTCTCCAGATCTCAACCCCATAGAAAATCTTTGGAGGGAGTTGAAAGTCCGTGTTGCCCAGCGACAGCCCCAAAACATCACTGCTCTAGAGGAGATCTGCATGGAGGAATGGGCCAAAATACCAGCAACAGTGTGTGAAAACCTTGTGAAGACTTACAGAAAACGTTTGACCTGTGTCATTGCCAACAAAGGGTATATAACAAAGTATTGAGAAACTTTTGTTATTGACCAAATACTTATTTTCCACCATAGTTTGCAAATAAATTCATAAAAAATCCTACAATGTGATTTTCTGGATTTTTTTTTCTCATTTTGTCTGTCATAGTTGACGTGTACCTATGATGAAAATTACAGGCCTCTCTCATCTTTTTAAGTGGGAGAACTTGCACAATTGGTGGCTGACTAAATACTTTTTTTCCCCACTGTACTTAAGTATATTTTCAAGACTTTTACTCAAGTAGTATTTTACTGGGTGACTAACTTTTACTTGAGTCATTTTCTATTAACGTATCTATACTTTTACTCAAGTATCACAATTGGGTACTTTTTCCACCACTGAAAACACAGAACGAACGCTAGATCCACATTCGGTGCGATGTGTGCAAGCCTTAATATAGGCCCAACTGAATGGGGCTATTAGGCCTAGTATTGCCCATCTCTGTGGGGATAAACCATTGTCCCACCCTCTTACATTGAACTTGAAGTCGCTTATTGGGATTGATTTATATTTTCATTATGTGATTTATTATCTGGGGAGTGTACTGTGAGTGTGTGTGTGTGGCTGTAATGTGATGTAATGGAGACTTAAACAAGCTATCCATTCAGGCTGGCTCAAGGGTAAAGGGACAGAGACACAGGGAATGTGATAACAGAGCCATTCCAGTAATTTGGAAGGACACACTCTCTCTCACACACACACACAGGCTCTCTCTCGCTCTCTCTACATGCCATTCCAGTAATTTGGGAGCAGACGTTTTAGAGTCCTGCCTTCATCCCAACCAGTGGCATCATTAGGGCTTCCGGGACTTTGGCCCCGGCTGTTTTTGGTTCACCCCCAAACCTTTTGATGGTCAAATGTTTTTTATAATAATAATTTCAGTCTGATATGAGTTTCCATAACCACACATCACTTGCACTATGAAAAAAAAATATGAACAAAATACACAATACAATATACTCCACTAGGCAGTAGCAGGCACTGCTAGAAGCCCCTGGAGTGATGCGGTGCCTGCTGTGATTGGTTGAGATTTCACAAGTGGACCGCTCACGTCCCTTGACCCCACCCCTACAGCACTGGTTAGATGTCAATGTCATCACTCTGCAAAACGCCTGTCACTCAGTCAGTCTGCAGCATAGAACAGAGCAAATATGGATATTCAGAACTTCTTCCTAAAGAGGGGCAACAAAAGTGAGCAGTTTGAGCAGGAGCAGGCAGCAGTGAATGAGGAGGGGGGGCAGAACAGCCAGAAAGTCTAAGCTCAGCAGCAGCAGCAGAGTTAGCCACAGGTTTCTGCAGGGTTGATGGTAGCTAACTAGCTTGTCTCCCTCAGCATGAGTTGGCTAATGCTAATAAGCTAGTGTTAGCACTCAGCATCCTTAAGATATTGAATGTCAGCCAGTTATTTAACAGTACATTTAGTGAATGGACAAGCTAAGGATGTTGATATAAGTAATGGAAGATATTAGGAAAGTGTTTATTTCCAGCAAGTGTATTTGATGGTTTTTGTTTCTGTAGCTAGCTTTGCTGAGTAGCTTCGGTAGCTACTGGCTGGCTAGCTAGCTGAGACCGAAGACATGAGAGAACGTTTTTCTGACTGAGGCACATATCTTCTGACAGTGACACAGTGCCCCCCTGGGGACTGCTGAACTTTACTACAATTAGATATTTAACCCTGTTTAAAATGAGGTATTCTGACCACATTTTCAACAAAGTACTGAGTAAATTGTCTGAATACTTATGTAAATAAGGTATTTCTGTTTTTTTATTTTTAATACATTTGCAAAAAATTATATAACCTGTTTTCGCTTTGCCATTATGGGGTATTGTGTGTAGATTGATGAGGATATTTTTTTATTTAATCCATTTTAGGATAAGGCTGTAACTTAACAAAATGTGGAGAGAGGGAAGGGGTCTGAATACTTTTCGAATGCACTGTAAATAAATGAACTTGAACCTAGAAGCGAAGGGGGAGGGCAGCCAGAAAGATAGGGGAAAATACATAGGCCCTTAAGTTATGTGATCTAAAGAAATCTCACATTAGCTGGTAGAACTGACGAAATGAAATTAATTATAGAGGGCTTAAAACTTATTCCATTCTATGGGTAATTTTTTGGGCTCATGACTCTGTATATTCATATATCCTAGGGGCAATGTAGCTTCTTATCTGTCATCTTTGGAGTTGTGTTGCTCTGTTATGCGGACACTTGAGGTCCTCTGTAGCTCAGCTGGTAGAGCACGGCGCTTGTAACGCCAAGGTAGTGGGTTCGATCCCCGGGACCACCCATACACAAAAAAATAAATAATGTATGCACGCATGACTGTAAGTCGCTTTGGATAAAAGCGTCTGCTAAATGGCATATTATATTTATATTATACTTGAATTATTATTTACAGTTTAGTTGCCC
The DNA here is from genome assembly GCF_020615455.1 of Coregonus clupeaformis. NCBI lineage: Eukaryota > Metazoa > Chordata > Actinopteri > Salmoniformes > Salmonidae > Coregonus > Coregonus clupeaformis. Next base: position 12,030,189 of record NC_059221.1, on the reverse strand, counting down.
TGGTCTTGTCAGTATAAAGTCACTTTAAAACTAATGACATGTTGCACCTCTACCTTGCTACCTTGCAGATGAGCCAAGGAGGACAGATGAGAACAGCAGGCCAGTAGAGCACTTAGAACAGACCAGCATAGAATAGGCCAGCATGCAGGGGCAAGTGGTAGGGAAGAGGATGCTGTACGTGAGCCAGACACAGGCCCAAAACAAGTTAAGCTACCCCAGTATCCAATTGACCGTTTTGGATCACAAAACAAGAGCCGGGGGGCCAGTATGAAAATGTATGCACTCACTAACTGTAAGTCGCTCTGGATAAGAGCGTCTGCTAAATGACTAAAATGTAAATGTAAATGGACACCAGAAGAACAGAACAGGCCATAACAGAAGAGGATAGGAGACAGTAAAAAACAAGTACCTGAGGCAGCAACAGACAAGACACAGACAGCAACAGACAAGACACAGAGAAAGCAAGGTAGAGAGGCAGAGGAGGGGTGAGCACACAGACTGTATCACTTAAAGCTGCTCTATGGATTCTAATTACTGCACAGCGAGTGTGTGTCATGGTCCAAACACACCAATACAGTCGTGAAGAGGGCACGACGCCTCTTCCGCCTCAGGAGGCTGAAAAGATTAGGCATGGGCCCTCAGATCCTTAAGTTCTACTGCTGCACCATTGAGAGCATCATTGAGAGCATCACCGCTTGGTATGGCAACTGCTCGGCATCCGACTGCAAGGCGCTACAGAGGGTAGTGCGTACGGCCCAGTACATCACCGGGGTCGAACTCCCTCCATTCAGGACCTCTAATCCAGGCAGTGTCAGAGGAAGGCTCCTGAGTGGCACAGCGGTCTAAGGCACTGCATCTCAGTGCTTGAGGCGTCACTACAGACCCCCTGGTTCGATTTCAGGCTGTATCACAACCGGCTGTGATTGGGAGTCCCGTAGGGCGGCGCACAATTGGCCCAGCGTTGTCTGGGTTTGGCCAGTGTAGGCTGTCATTGTAAATAAGAATTTGTTCTTAACTGACTTGCCTAGTTAAATAAAGGTAAAAAAAAAAAAAAAAAGGGCCCTAAAAATTGTCAAAGACTCCAGCCACCCAAGTGGCTGTTCTCTCTGCAAGCAGGAACCGGAACAGCTTTTACCCTCAAGCCATATGACTGCTAAATAGTTAACCAAATAGCTACCCGGACAAACTCTTTTTGACTCAATGCACACATACTGGACTCTACCCATACACTTACACTAACACTCCAACACATACACACACACACACACACACACAACACAGGCACACATTCGCCACACAGACACTTACACACTTTCATACTCATCACATACGCTGCTGCTACTGTCAAATCAAATCAAATCAAATTTTATTGGTCACATGCGCGAATACAACAAGTGCAGACATTACAGTGAAATGCTTACTTACAGCCCTTAACCAACAGTGCGTTTATTTTAAACAAAAAAAGTAAGAATAAAACAACAACAAAAAAAAAGTGTTGAGAAAAACAAAGAGCAGAAGTAAAATAAAGTGACAGTAGGGAGGCTATATATACAGGGGGGTAACGGTGCAGAGTCAATGTGCGGGGGCACCGACTAGTTGAGGTAGTTGAGGTAATATGTACATGTGGGTAGAGTTAAAGTGACTATGCATAAATACTTAACAGAGTAGCAGCAGCGTAAAAAGGATGGGGTGGGGGCAGTGCAAATAGTCCGGGTAGCCATGATTAGCTGTTCAGGAGTCTTATGGCTTGTGGGTAGAAGCTGTTGAGAAGTCTTTTGGACCTAGACTTGGCACTCCGGTACCGCTTGCCGTGCGGTAGCAGAGAGAACAGTCTATGACTAGGGTGGCTGGAGTCTTTGACAATTTTGAGGGCCTTCCTCTGACACCGCCTGGTATAGAGGTCTTGGATGGCAGGGAGCTTTGCCCCAGTGATGTACTGGGCCGTACGCACTACCCTCTGTAGTGCCTTGCGGTCAGAGGCCAAGCAGTTGCCATACCAGGCGGTGATGCAACCAGTCAGGATGCTCTCGATGGTGCAGCTGTAGAATTTTTTGAGGATCTGAGGACCCATGCCAAATCTTTTTAGTCTCCTGAGGGGGAATAGGCTTTGTCGTGCCCTCTTCACGACTGTCTTGGTGTGCTTGGACCATGATAGTTCGTTGGTGATGTGGACACCAAGGGAACTTGAAGCTCTCAACCTGTTCCACTACAGCCCGTCGATGAGAATGGGGGCGTGCTCAGTCCTCTTTTTTTTCCTGTAGTCCACAATCATCTCCTTTGTCTTGGTCACGTTGAGGGAGAGGTTGTTGTCCTGGCACCACACGGCCAGATCTCTGACCTCCTCCCTATAGGCTGTCTCATCGTTGTCGGTGATCAGGCCTACCACTGTTGTGTCGTCGGCAAACTTAATGATGGTGTTGGAGTCGTGCCTGGCCATGCAGTCATGGGTGAACAGAGAGTACAGGAGGGGACTGAGCACGCACCCCTGAGGGGCCCCCGTGTTGAGGATCAGTGTGGCAGATGTGTTGTTACCTACCCTTACCTTGTCTATTATCTATACTGTTGCCTAGTCACTTTACCCCTACCTATATGTACATATCTACCTCAAACGACTCGGTACTGATACCCCATGTATATAGCCAAGCTATCATGGCTCATGGCTCATTGTTCATTTATTCCTTGTGTTACTATTTATTTGCTCTATTGTTATTATTGTTATTTATTTGTTATTGTGTTCTGAATTGTTGGGAAGGGCATTTCACTGATAGTCCATACCTGTTGTTTACGAAGCATGTGACAATTAAAATTTGATTTGATTTGAGATGTGTGTGTTCCAGAGTAGAGAGTGTTCCAGAGTAGAGAGAGTTCCAGAGTAGAGAGTGTTCCAGAGTAGAGAGTGTTCCAGAGTAGTGAGTGTTCCAGAGTAGAGAGTGTTCCAGAGTAGAGAGTGTTCCAGAGTAGTGAGTGTTCCAGAGTAGTGAGTGTTCCAGAGTAGAGAGTGTTCCAGAGTAGAGAGTGTTCCAGAGTAGAGAGTGTTCCAGAGTAGAGAGTGTTCCAGAGTGAGAGAGTGTTCCAGAGTAGAGAGTGTTCCATGGTAGAGAGTGTTCCAGAGTAGAGAGTGTTCCAGAGTAGTGAGTGTTCCAGAGTAGTGAGTGTTCCAGAGTAGAGAGTGTTCCAGAGTAGAGAGTGTTCCAGGGTAGTGAGTAGAGAGTGTTCCAGAGTAGAGAGTGTTCCAGAGTAGTGAGTGTTCCAGAGTAGTGAGTGTTCCAGAGTAGAGAGTGTTCCAGAGTAGAGAGTGTTCCAGAGTAGAGAGTGTTCCAGAGTAGAGAGTGTTCCAGAGTAGAGAGTGTTCCAGAGTAGTGAGTGTTCCAGAGTAGAGAGTGTTCCAGAGTAGAGAGTGTTCCAGGGTAGTGAGTAGAGAGTGTTCCAGAGTAGAGAGTGTTCCAGAGTAGAGAATGTTCCAGAGGAGAGAGTGTTCCAGAGTAGAGAGTGTTCCAGAGTAGAGAGTGTTCCAGAGTAGAGAGTGTTCCAGAGTAGAGAGTGTTCCAGAGTAGAGAGTGTTCCAGAGTAGAGAGTAGAGAGTGTTCCAGAGTAGAGAGTGTTCCAGAGTAGAGAGTGTTCCAGAGTAGAGAGTGTTCCAGAGTAGAGAGTGTTCCAGAGTAGTGAGTAGAGAGTGTTCCAGAGTAGAGAGTGTTCCAGAGTAGAGAGTGTTCCAGAGTAGAGAGTGTTCCAGAGTAGAGAGTGTTCCAGAGTAGTGAGTAGAGAGTGTTCCAGAGTAGAGAGTGTTCCAGAGTAGAGAGTGTTCCAGAGTAGAGAGTGTTCCAGAGTAGTGAGTAGAGAGTGTTCCAGAGTAGAGAGTGTTCCAGAGTAGAGAGTGTTCCAGAGTAGTGAGTGTTCCAGAGTAGTGAGTGTTCCAGAGTAGAGAGTGTTCCAGAGTAGAGAGTGTTCCAGAGTAGAGAGTGTTCCAGAGTAGAGAGTGTTCCAGAGTGAGAGAGTGTTCCAGAGTAGAGAGTGTTCCATGGTAGAGAGTGTTCCAGAGTAGAGAGTGTTCCAGAGTAGTGAGTGTTCCAGAGTAGTGAGTGTTCCAGAGTAGAGAGTGTTCCAGAGTAGAGAGTGTTCCAGGGTAGTGAGTAGAGAGTGTTCCAGAGTAGAGAGTGTTCCAGAGTAGTGAGTGTTCCAGAGTAGTGAGTGTTCCAGAGTAGAGAGTGTTCCAGAGTAGAGAGTGTTCCAGAGTAGAGAGTGTTCCAGAGTAGAGAGTGTTCCAGAGTAGAGAGTGTTCCAGAGTAGTGAGTGTTCCAGAGTAGAGAGTGTTCCAGAGTAGAGAGTGTTCCAGGGTAGTGAGTAGAGAGTGTTCCAGAGTAGAGAGTGTTCCAGAGTAGAGAATGTTCCAGAGGAGAGAGTGTTCCAGAGTAGAGAGTGTTCCAGAGTAGAGAGTGTTCCAGAGTAGAGAGTGTTCCAGAGTAGAGAGTGTTCCAGAGTAGAGAGTGTTCCAGAGTAGAGAGTAGAGAGTGTTCCAGAGTAGAGAGTGTTCCAGAGTAGAGAGTGTTCCAGAGTAGAGAGTGTTCCAGAGTAGAGAGTGTTCCAGAGTAGTGAGTAGAGAGTGTTCCAGAGTAGAGAGTGTTCCAGAGTAGAGAGTGTTCCAGAGTAGAGAGTGTTCCAGAGTAGAGAGTGTTCCAGAGTAGTGAGTAGAGAGTGTTCCAGAGTAGAGAGTGTTCCAGAGTAGAGAGTGTTCCAGAGTAGAGAGTGTTCCAGAGTAGTGAGTAGAGAGTGTTCCAGAGTAGAGAGTGTTCCAGAGTAGAGAGTGTTCCAGAGTAGAGAGTGTTCCAGAGTAGAGAGTGTTCCAGAGTAGAGAGTGTTCCAGAGTAGTGAGTAGAGAGTGTTCCAGAGTAGAGAGTGTTCCAGAGTAGAGAGTGTTCCAGAGTAGAGAGTGTTCCAGAGTAGTGAGTAGAGAGTGTTCCAGAGTAGAGAGTGTTCCAGAGTAGAGAGTGTTCCAGAGTAGAGAGTGTTCCAGAGTAGTGAGTAGAGAGTGTTCCAGAGTAGAGAGTATGACAGTAGCTACTGTAATTGAGTACTGGCAGTGTCTGCAGTGGGAAGGTGATCTAATCTCATCTCAAAGTGCACCAAATTCATGCATTTAGCTGTTGAAATTCCTTTATTTTTTATTTTTTGGGTCCGGGTATATACTTTGTTCTCAGTCTCACCATTTTAGCCTTTTCTGCAATTGTCTGAAAATGCACTGTATTCATTTAGCAAATATGGCAAGGGATGACACAGAGCAGACTGGAATGGAAGGGAGGGAGATTCCACCCCAGGTGCAACTGACTGAGATCGTAAATTGAAAATAGAGATAAAATCACTTTGTAAAGGCAGAGCGGAGCTGTAGAAGGAAGAGGGAGGAAGGAAGGTGGTAAAATACAATTATCCATGGAGGTGTTGCGTATTATAGTTGACCCTGTAAGGCCATCCAGCCAGGGAGTGTGTGTGAGCCAGAGAGTTGGCTGTGCTGGGTGTCGGGGGCTTCTTGGCTGTATAATTGAAAATCATTGAGACAGCTGTACAGTTTAACCTTGGAGAAACATGGTCTTAGTGCTAATTGATGGCTTGGCATGCAGCAGCAATTGAAAAGAGAATGGGCTTGTGTGGGTGGGCGTTGGGAGATGTGTGTGCAGGGGTGTGGGTGTGTGTGTGTAAGGTTGGGGAATGTGTGCCGGGGTCAGCCATGGTGTGTGTGTGTGTGTGTTAAAATACTGGATTGCTGTGTGGCTGGCTTTTGACAGTTTACAATACCGATAGAAAGTGAGAAACAGAGGAAGATAGAGAGTGCGGAAATTTTTCTTTTATTCCCCAAACTTTGTTGCGTTTTCCATGCTTCTATTGATATTTCATTACTACACAACAGTAGTATACAACAATAAAAAACTGTGTGCAGTGTGCACCACATCCACCAACCATCATACGTACCATCCATGTTACAACTACAGCAGGGCCAGGGGAGGGAGAGGCCTGCTCAGAGGAAACAGTGTGTCTGTGTCCCAAAAGGCACCCTATTCCCTATATACAGGTGCACTACTGTTGACCAGAGCCCTATGGTAGTAGTGCACTATAGGGTGCTATGTGACACACCCTGAGAGTGCTTTAGTTTGAGATCCAGGAAGTAATAAAGGAAGTCTTCCATCAGACTGCAGGCTCCAATGTTGCCCAGTCCAGACCAGTATATATGTCTGTAGTGTGTCTCTCTGCTCTGGCTCTGGTCAGTATATGTGGTTCTCTGTCTCTGTCTCTGATCCCAGCCCAGTATACAGTATATGTATGCAGTAAGTCTCCTAGTCCGTCTCACTGCCCTGGTGGAACAGATTAATTCTTGATGGATGGCTGATTGGGAACTCAATTATGTGGAGATTACTGGGAATGAGGCTGGACTAGGCTGAGGGAGCAGAGCAGAGCAGCAGAGACTGGGCCATTAGGCCACTGAGAGACTGTCAGATAGATTGAATTAAGGTCGAGGAGAAGGAGGGAAAGTGTCCTTCAGAGACGCCTCTCTACCTCTCTCTCCAGACCTCCTGGGGATCGTGAATACACACAGGCCTAGTTCAGCCCTTTATATAGGCTATGACCTTTGTTTTTTAACTGAGAGCGAGGAAGAGAAAAAGAGAGAGAAAGAGTGTGTGTGTGTGTGTGTGTGTGTGAGAGCAGTGCTGCTCTACTGAAGCTATTCTCCATAACATCTAGAATAGACCATTTCAATATATACCACTGCATAATAAGATATAGGCTGTATTTTCTATGACACACAAATGTCATTTCATTAGTGTGGAACACAATTGCTGGTATTGCATTATTTTATTTGTTTGCATGCCTGTGTGTGTGGTGTGTGTGTGTGCATGCTTGCGTGTGTGTGTTTTTCCTCTTTCCTATATTACCGGTGTAATTTGATTTATCAGAGGCAGCTGCTCTTCCCCCTGAGCTGAAATAGGCACCATGGTGTGAGAGACGGACAGAAGGGGAATGTATGTGCATAAATATTGGCATTTCTTCAAATCTCATTCATATAACATGGCCGCTTGAATTGGAATCATGCCTTCCAGGGTAGAAGGCTATTACAAGTTTAATGTGAGATGCGGATTGAAGGAGGAGGAGAGGGAGCTGAAGCATTCATCTTCTCCTTTCTGTTGGTCAGAAAAGTGCTCAAAGAGGAAGAAAAAGGGAAAGAAACAAATAAAACTGAACAAGAGGAGAAATCATTCGACTGTCTGTGTTTTGTACCTCTGTCTATGCATAGCTACAGTTTATTGTATTTATTAATATGGGACGAATCTCTGATTCCATTATGTGCCAACATATTTTTATCGTTGGACTCAACGTTAGAGAAAAGTCACATACCGATATATGACTTTATTGGTGTATTGGTGAGGAAACCATGCAGCTCTTGAAAGAGGCCATTGTTTGTGCTTACTTTGTCATTGGAGACATAGATGGGATTAGTTAAACAAGAGGCAGCTTTCACTGGGGTTTCTGCTTTTCTGACAAAATGAAGGAAACACCAACATAAAGTGAATTAATAGGTCGTTGGGCCAGAACAGCTTCAATGCACCTTGGCATAGATTTTACAAGTGTCAGGAACTCTATCGGAGGGATGCGACACCATTCTTCGATGAAAATGTTCATCATTTGGTGTTTTTTTTATAGTGGTGGAAAACGCTGTCTCAGGCACCGCTCCAGATTCTCCAGTAAGTGTTCAATTGGGTTGAACCCCCTATGCTCCTTTGAGACCACTCTTTCAAAGTAAGTTCAAGTTTCAAAGTTCCAAAATAATGGGTAACTCAGCCATTTTTATACATGACCCTAAGCATGATGGGATGTTAATTGCTTAATTAACTGAGGAACCAGCACCTGCTTTCAATATACAGTTTCAATATTCAGACCCCTTGACTTTTTCCACATTTTGTTACGTTACAGCCTTATTCTAAAATGGATTAAATTGTTTTTTCCCCTCATCAATCTACACACAATACCCCATTATGACAAAGTAAAAACAGTTTTTTAGAAATCTTTGCTAATTTATTAAAAATAGAAAGCTGAAATATCACATTTACATAAGTATTCAGACCCTTTACTTTGTTGAAGCACCTTTGGCAGAGATTACAGCCTCAAGTCTTCTTGGGTATGACACTACAAGCTTGGCACACCTGTATTTGGGGAGTTTCTCCCATTCTTCTCTGTAGATCCTCTCAAGCTCTGTCAGGTTGGAAGGGGAGCGTTGCTGCACAGCTATTTTCAGGTCTCTCCAGAGAGGTTAGATCGGGTTCAAGTCCGGGCTCTGGCTGGGCCACTCAAGGACATTCAGAGACTTGTCCCGAAGCCACTAATGCGTTGTCTTGGCTGTGTGCTTAGGGTCGTTGACCTGTTGTTGTCCTGTTGGAAGGTGAACCTTCACCCCAATCTGAGGTCCTGCGTGCTCTGGAGCAGGTTTTCATCAAGGATCTCTCTGTACTTTGCTGCGTTCATCTTTTCCCTCGATCCTGACTAGTCTCCCAGTCCCTGCCGCTGAAAAACATCCCCACAGCATGATGCTGCCTCCACCATGCTTCACCGTAGGGATGGTGGCAGGTTTCCTCCAAACGTGATCTTGTTTCCCATGGTCTGAGAGTCTTTAGGTGCCTTTTGGCAAACTCCAAGCGGGCTGTCATGTGCCTTTTACTGAGGAGTGGCTTCCGTCTAGCCACTCTACAATAAAGGCCTGATTGGTGGAGTGCTGCAGAGATGGTTGTCCTCCTGGAAGGTTCTCCCATCTCCACAGAGGAACTCTGGAGCTCTGTCAGAGTGACCATTGGGTTCTTGATCACCTCCCTGACCAAGGCCCTTCTCCCTTGATTGCTCAGTATGGCCGGGCGGCCAGCTCTAGGAAGAGTCTTCGTGGTTCCAAACTTCTTCCATTTAAGAATGATGGAGGCCACTGTGTTCTTGGGGACCTTCAATGCTGCAGAGCTTTTTTGGTACCCTTCCCCAGATCTGTGCCTCGACACAATCCTCTCTCTGAGCTCTACGGACAACTCCTTCGACCTCATGGTTTGGTTTTTGCTCTGACATGCAGTGTCAACTGTGGGACCTTATATAGAAAGGTGTGTCTTTCCAAAATATGTCCAATCAATTGAATTGACCACAGGTGGACTCCAATCAAGTTGTAGAAACAGCTCAAGGAGGATCAATGGAAACAGGATGCACCTGAGCTCAATTTCGAGTCTCATAGCAAAGGGTCTGAAAACTTATGTAAATAGGGTATTTCTGTTTATTATTTGTGATAAATTAGCAAAAGAAATTATAAAAACCAGTTTTCGCATTGTCATTAATGTAATGGGGTAATGTGTGTAGATTGAGGGAAATAATTAATTTAATCCATTTTAGAATAAGGCTGTAACGTAATAAAGTGTGGAAAAGGGAAGGGGTCTGAATACTTTCCGAATGCACTGTACTTTGTATCCATCATTTACTCAAGTGTTTCATTTATTTTGATAGTTACCCTTATCGCCCTACTGTCCCAGTCCATCCAATATTGTGGATGCTGCAACCCACACCCAACCCATCATCCGTCATATATAGTGATGCCTGTCTCTTGTTTATACCCACCTCTCTCTTCCCTTTAGCGCTACCTCCCTCTCGCTCTCCTCTTTCTTCATCCTGACACAGTATTGCCTCTCCCATCATGGCTCCGCTGGGCTCAGTGTGGCCTCTTGCTTTATTACCCCTGCAGGCTCCTTTCATCTCTCTCTCATCCCTTTCTTCATCACTCTCTCTCACACAGTGTCACAGGATGCTCTCACTAGCGCGCGTGTGTGTGTGTGCGTGTGTGTAAGATACTACCATATCCCTGGATATTGCTTCTCACTGGTTGCCTGCGTTCCTTCTCTTGACCAACATTGATTTCCCATGCGGAGCAGAGGGATCTATTAATCTGTTAGATTGCATAGATATGAATTGTCTTTTTAAGAATGAAATCAATTTCTGATCAATTTCCCAGAAGTCCTCTCTGGCCTGATACAATCAGTCATGGTGAGGTAGAGTGTTGATTATTGTAGTGATGAAGATGCTGTGTCCCAAATGGCACCCTATTCCATTTATAGTGCACTACTTTTGACCATGTAGGGAACAGGGTGACGTTTGGAACACATCCAAGGTTTTCTTCTGTAGTATGTAGGTCTACTCCAAACCATTCGGATGGGAGGGTTAGTATGAGGGCAATTATTTTTTAATCAAAATTGGTTCTGTGAAGGTTACCAGAACATTTGTTGGGTCGCGGCAAATGTTCTCATAACACAAAAACTGTCCAGTCGTGGTGATAATTATAGAATGTTTGTATAAAACATTCACCTGACATTGCAAGAATGTTCCTAGAACACGTTTAATCAGTTCTTTAAAGGTTCCCAGAATGTTTCATTAGGTCGTGGGAACATTGTGTTCCCACCAGAATGTTCCCACAACCTAATGAAACATTCTGGGAACCTTTAAAGAACAGATTAAATGTGTTATACAAACGTTCTTGCAACATCTTGCGAATGTTTTATACAAACATACACATTTTGGGGGAATGTTCTGTGGTAGTTGTTACAGATGTTGTGCACAACATTTTGGTGAATGTTAGGAAAACATTCCAAGGAAATTTCATCTAAAACAATTTAGATTTTGATAAATAGATAGATTTAATCAAAAACATTCTCTGATCCTAATGTTAGATAAAACCCTAACTAGAACTTAATGGGAATCTTTGCTAATGTTCTGGAAATGCTCCCAGTTTGCTGGGATGTTTGTAATTGTTTATAATAGAATACAAAATCCCATTGACAACCCCTATTCCGTGTGCAAAATATAAGCAAGCAACCATTGTAGCTAGTATGTGCTAGTACTATAGTGACTAATACTGTGGAGTAATAAAAACTGACCGATGCTGGTTGTATTTGCTTGTAATTGAAGGCATACACACTCTGTTCTCTCTGTCTGTCTGCCTGTCTGTCTCTCTCTATCTGACTTACCAAACACCTTGTGAATGCACTGCATGATATTATTCCTGCCGTCATGCAGCGTTGTCAGGAATAGCTGGCAGAAAGTTTTCAATAGGCTGAGCTGGCTAAAATTAGTTAGCTAAGTTCTGAAAGTCATTGTTCAGTCTTTGGGTCATGAGAGAGAATCCATAGAAAGATGTCTGTCTGAAATAATGAATACATTCATGCAATTTGTAGCTGACCACAGTAAATAAATGCATGATATTATTCCAGGAAATCATGTTCATTAAGTAAGCATTTTTGTAAATTAATGTCAGTGACTTGTGGTGTGAAGTTTCAAATAAAAATTGTTATTTGTAGAACTTAATACAACTCAATCAATTGAGCTTGGAGGATGAGTGGAGGCACTCAGAGGGAGTGTAAGGGTGAGTCTTGTTCATAGTAGCTAGTGGATTAGATTAGCTCACCCCTGTCTTTAATTATTGCAAACACTCTCACACATGCACACACACACAAACGGACTTGATGATATCAGCCTCAGCCAGTGGTGGAAAAAGTACCCAATTGTTATACTTGAGTAAAAGTAAAGTTACGTTAATAGAAAATGACTCAAGTAAATGTGAAAGTCACCCAGTAAAATACTACTTGAGTAGTCTAAAGGTATTTGGTTTTAAATATACTTAAGTATCAAAAGTAAAAGTATAAATCATTTCATATTCCTTATATTAAGCAAACCAGACGGCACCATATTTTTGTTTTTTAAATTTACGGATAGCCAGGGGCACACTCCAACACTTAGGCAATAATTTACAAACGAAGCATTTGTGTTTAGTTAGTCCGCCAGATCAGAGGCAGTAGGGATGACCAGGGATGTTCTCTTGATAAGTAAGTGAATTGGACAATTTTCCTGTCCTGCTAAGCATTCGAAATGTAAGGAGTACTTTTGGGTGTCAGGAAAAAATGTATGGAGTAAAAAGTACATTATTTTCTTTAGAAATGTAGTGGAGTAAAAGTTGTCAAAAATATAAATAGTAAAGTACAGATACCCCAAAAGATCGATTGAAGTAGTACTTTAAAGTATTTTTACTTACTGTACATACTTTACACCACTGGCCTCAGCTTTAGAAAACTCCTCCATAGCATTTTGCCATTGCCTAACCCACGTCAGAATTCTCCTATGAATTGGTATTTGAAACAGAAGGCCATTAAATCTAAATATAACATGGGTAACCTTTGTAAGTGTGGCAGGACCTGTTTCTGTGGCCCCAGAGCTGCATGCCTGCATGACATGGATCGTTCAGATTTCCCAGCCTTCTGTGTCACATGTCCCATATGTCCCTCTACACATTAACAACGTACATGGATGTCTTAAAAACATCCCAACGCTGAAACGCAATTGGCATCTTCAAACTATAAAATAATATAGAGATAGTCATTGTGTGGGTGCAACAAGGCAATGTGCATCATTGTGCTGCTAATTGAATTGAATATAATTTACGTTGTAACCATAGATAATCATTCTCTCTCTGCCATTTTAATCATCACAGTTGCCAGTAAGATTTTTTTTTTTTAAAGAAAGAAAAAAGCAAGAAACCATAGAAAGCTTTCTTCTCTCTCCATAGCTTGTCTATAAAGTTTCATGAAATGCTACCAACAATGCGCCTGAAACTTTGCCACTACCATACACTTTACTGCCTATGTTTTCAAAGAGAAAAGAAACCAAGTGCCTCACAAAACCTCAAATAAAAGCTATGGTAACCAACTAAGCTAACCACCTCTTTATATGCTTGTCATCTATTAGAAGTGTGAAGCTAAGCTATAGGCATCAATCTGTGAACCACCCTTATCACTTTAGGCAGCAGTAAATCTGATGTGTCTGTTAAGTTGTGTGAGTGACACCTGATGTGTATCTGTTCTGAGCCTGTAGCACACACACACATAGACACGCACAGTGCATAGTGCTGCGTCAGTTTCTGAAGTCGTCTCTCTGTGCTCTGTTGAGCTGCACCACAGGGTTTAACCCCACTGCATTGATCCCAGGCATGCTCCGGGCACAGCGCTCATTCTCCCATTTTCAGCTGTTAGAGATAGAATTGGAATAATAAACAGCTGAACCTCCCAGCAATAATCCCAATGACCCACCCCTCCTCCTACTCCTCCTCCTGTGCGTGCGTGCGTGCGTGTGTGTGTATTACAGGGTGTGTGCATGCGCGGTTTGTGAGTTACTCGGTGTGTGTGTGTCTCCCCTCCACCTCCACCCCCACCCCCCTGGGCAGGGCAACCAGGGCTGGGGTAGGGTTTCACCCCCCTCTTACCCTAAACTCTGGTAAAGCCCCAGCCACTCGCCTGCATAGCTCTATTGAAATCATATCACCCAACCCTAGCAGCCTGGAACTGATTATCACCCCCCCCTCCCAACACACACACATTTGCATGCACACACACAGTTTGCTTCAGGTTACATGCAAGACATAAGTTATGGTTTCACACCTTGTATGTTTTCAAAACGTGTTGTTTTGAATAAACATAATTGAGTTGGTCACACTGTGCATAGTCTTTATCTATAGTAGTTTGAAGCATGGCCAGTTTGAGGCATGGCCAGTGGGGATGTTTAGTTGCTAGGCAGTTAAAGGGTTTTAAGCATGGTCAGTTACGATCAGTGGGTCGGACTCAGAGGTCATTCTCTGTTAGTTCCCGACCACACAGCTCTAATAATAGGTGCCTTTTATTTTGGGACAGGCCTGGAAGAAAGCAGGACATTATTCCGGCCACCGGCATCCCCCCTCTGGTGCTCAGCTGTTGTCTGTAGCCAAAAAGACTACCAATAATTTTTTAACCAGGCCAATATTCTCAACAATTCACAAGTTGGAGATCTTTCCTTTTATTACACACCCATCTCAGATTAGAAACCACACTTTAAACCAGCTAGGTCTACATTTCCAGTCATCCACAACTAGGAGATCTTTGTCCAGTTACGTCAAATGAGAAACCACACAATAGACATATTATTGTGCCCAGATAGGCTAATCAGCCTATGGAAGTACATGGTATGCAGTGCTTGTCTTGCAGGTTTCCATCTAACCAAATGAAATATACCCTTATTCATCAGATTCATCAGATCCCGGATGATTAAGCCAGCTGACCTGCTAACTCAATTAAAACACACACGCACTCACACGCAAATACAGTACACACACACACACACTGTACACACACACGCTGACCCTCTAACACAGTTCAGAGAGAACTCAGCCAACCTGCTGTGGAGGTGTTGAGTTCACATAAACTGCAGTAAGAGATCATAACATAAGCATGTTGACCTGTAGCCTCTAGTCTATTCAGGAGTCATTTTCAACCTGACACAGTGCTTTAGTTTGGATTCATATCTCTACCTCTATTAAGCCAAACACCCCAAAGCAGGCCTCTGAGCCCTTTCTTAATGTCTTGACTTTTAAGCAGCGCTTTTCGACTCTGGGGAGTTTCAGGGCAGTCTCATATTATTGTGTGATGTGCTGACGTGAGGTGAGGAATGACTTTTTGGGACTGACATCTGTGAAACTCACTCTTTCAAACCACACACTGGCTTGTCAGCACAATTGAGAGCATCCCGTCGGGCTGTATCACCGCCTGGTACGGCAACTGCACCCCCCACAACTGCAGGGCTCTCCAGAGGGTGGTGCGGTCTGCCGAACACATTACCGGGGGCAAACTACCCGCCCTCCAAGACACATACAGCATCCGATGTCACAGGAAGGCCAAAAGCCATCAACCACCCGAGCCACTGCCTGTTCACCCCACTATCATCCAGAAGCGAGGTCAGTACAGGTGCATCAAAGCTGGGACCGAGAGAATGAAAAACAGCTTCTATCTCAAGGCCATCAGACTGTTAAATAGCAATCACTAACATTAGACATTAGAGGCTGCTGCTGCCTATTGAAATCACTGGCCACTTTAAGAAATTGAACACTAGTCACTTTAATAATGTTTACATATCTTGCACCACTCATCTCATATGTATATACTGTATTCTATTCTATAATATTCTACTGTATCTTAGTCCATGCCGCTCTGTCATTGCTTGTCCATATATGTATATATTCTTAAATCCCATTCCTTACTTTTTTGTGTGTATTGGGTATATGTTGTGAAATTGTTAGATATTACTGCACCGTCGGAGCTAGAAGCCCAAGCATTCCGCTACACCCGCTATAACATCTGCTAAACACGTGTATGTGACAAATAACATTTGATTTGATTTGATTTGGAGTGTCTCTCTCTCCATCTCTCATCTCTTTCCCTTGTCTCTGTTGTGAAGTAGCCTATAGTCCTCCTTTGTGCACCAGTAGTGCTGGGCTCAGCATGCTGCCTGTGTCCAGACTGCAGCCTCAGCACTGTGAAGGCAATAGAAGGATAGAGGAGAGTATAGAGGGATAGAGTGATAGAAGAGAGAGAGATAGAGAGACGGGGGGGGGTAGAGTGATAGAGGAGGAGAGTAGAGAGGCAATGCTGTGTTTTCAACATCCTCACCAATTCACAAAAAAACACACCTTTTAGGCCCATAGAGGTTCAATCAGCTCAGCCAGGGGAGAAACAAAAGAAAGATTATGTTCCACTTAGAATACATTGTTTCATATTAAATGGTAGGCTATGGACATTGGAATGCATTGGCTGCCAAATGTTTTGGTACAGCTTTGGTAAGTAGATTGTTTTGTGAGGTTACTTTGTTTTCAACAGAAAATGAATTGTGACTTTCTTAGCCTACATTCCAATTTGAGCTGTGCTAACTGACTACTCCAGCCTCCCCAAAAAGAACTCAGGTCACATCTTTGAAAGGGAAGCCCTTTTAACCGGCTATGAGGTTCATGTTGGGAGTCAAACACAAATTGGCCTGTATAAATGAGGCCAGAGGGACCAATGTCATGTGATGAACACACAATGTCACAATGTCATGTGATAATGCCATTTCACAATAACGCAGTGCCTTTGCGGTAAACAAGTACTGTCCATGTTAAAGGCATGATGAAGCATATGATATCGCTGTATCCCCCTCTATCTCCAGCCACGACCACTCACACTGTATGTTTGTTTGCGTAGGTATGCATGGTGTGTGCATCGTTGTGTGTCGGGGTCATTGTCGGTGTGTGTGTGTTGTGTGGTAAGGCAAGGCGGGAGATAAATTGTGCAGTAACGTGGTGTGGATGGATGTGTGTGATTGAGAGGAGAGGAGTTCAGTGTGTAACAGGAGGTGCTAGTCGTGTGGCCCTTGGAGTGACTCTATAAACAGACACACAGCTGGTGCTCTGATAGAGAGAGAGGGTGAGAGAGCGAAAGCGAGACAGGGAGAGTGACAGAAAGGAGAGAGAGGTAGAGGGAGGGAGAGAGGGAGAGAGAGGGAGAGAGGGGGAGAGAGGGAGAGAGAGAGAGAGAGAGGGAGAGAGAGGGAGAGAGAGAGAGGGAGAGAGAGGGAGAGAGGGAGGGAGGGAGAGAGGGAGAGAGAGAGAGAGAGAGAGAGAGAGAGAGAGAGAGAGAGAGAGAGAGAGAGAGAGAGAGAGAGAGAGAGAGAGAGAGAGAGAGGGAGAGAGGGAGAGAGAGAGAGAGAGAGAGAGAGAGAGAGAGAGGGAGAGAGGGAGAGAGAGAGAGAGGGAGAGGGGGAGAGAGGAGAGAGGGAGAGAGGGAGAGAGAGAGAGAGGGAGAGAGGGAGGGAGAGAGAGGGAGAGAGGGAGAGAGGGAGAGAGGGAGAGAGAGGGAGAGAGAGGGAGAGAGGGAGAGAGGGAGAGAGAATACCAGTGTGCTGGAGTTTCTTGTACTTCACTGCCAGCAATAAACTGGGACAGCATCACCTGACCAGTGACCATGGGGATGGAACCCAGAACACAGGAACAGCTTACGTCATCAACATCACATCCATCTATCATTCTTTCCTCCACATAGAGCGACAACTGTGGCGCTTAGTTGGAATATAGCGTGGGTACTACAGTAAAACTAATTTGGAAATTCGTGTTTGAAGATATTTGTGATTTGTCTTGTTTGGTAAATCAGATTGCTTTCTTGACAAAGGAGATTTGTCAGTCAATTACATTAATTGTCATACCTGTGGAATAAGTTTTAAATAATGGAATCTTTAAGTATTTAATTTTTGGACACAATGCAGAGGGGGGGTAAATGAGTGTTTCCACCAAAATCTGTAATAAATCTTCCCCTTACCCCCTTACCCCCCTACACTCTTAGAAAAAATGGGTTCCAAAAGTGTTCTTCGGCTGACCCCATAGGATAACCATTTTTGGTTCCAGGGAGAACCCTTTTTGGTTCCATGTAGAACCCTTTTGAGTTCCATGTAGAACCCTCTGTGGAAAGGGTCCTACATGAAACCCAAAAGGGTCCTACATGAAACCCAAAAGGGTCCTACATGGAATCAAAAGAGTTCTACCTGGAATCAAAAGGGTTCTACCTGGAACCAAAAGAGTTCTACCTGGAACCAAAAAGGGTTATTCAAAGGGTTCTCCTATGGGGACAGCCGAAGAACCCTTTTAGGTTCAAGATAGCACCCTTTTTCTAAGAGTGTACCCCTAGCTAATTCTCCTGGGGCCAAACTCAATCTGGTTATTTCCCTCCAACCCTCTTTCCTCTTCTCTTCTCTTCTTCTATCCTTCCCTCTCTCTCTCTCATTCTCTATATGGGACAAGGCTATAGAATGCAAGCCCTCTCTCTCAAAGCATGATTGGTCAACTCCCCTCTGCCCCCCTCTCATTCTCTCTCGCCCTGCTTAAATACTTTTAACATAGAGAGGGGGGATGGGGGAGGGGAATGGTGTGCGCACTCTGTTGTCACTGGCAGGCAGGCAGAAAGAGAGAGAGAGAGCGAGAGAGAGAGAGAGAGAGAGAGAGTTGAGTTGTGGAAAAAAAGCCTAGCAGTGAACACACGGTCTACTCACTCTGCTCTCTGCTCCACAGGATTATCTAACTGCTGTGTTCAGATCTGATAGAAAGAGGACATGCAGACATGAATAGGTAAGAACAGCTTCTCTCTCCTCTGTCTCAGTGTGTTGTGGTGTTGTGACTGCACTGTGTTGTTTATACTGTAGTGTTGTAGGTGGCGGCTGCTGTCTGTGTGTTTGACTTGGCCCTATCTCTAGAGTTGTAAATGAGTGAAGTGAAGGAAGTGTTGACTTGTCTTTGGCCACTGGCCACATCCCCCAACCTCAACACCTCCTGGTCTACTGTCTGTCCGTCTGTTTAGCCCCTGTGTGTTTCTCTGCCCTCTCTCTTACCTCTCCATATCTCTTTCTATAATTCTTTGTCATTGAATAAATAGCACTATTTATAGCGCTGTGCAAAGCAATTGTCTGCTTTTAGAAATTAGTCTATGTGAAAAAGCTAATTTAGAGATGTGTGTGTCAGGAGAAGTAAAATCAGTTCAACCCACTTAAGGCAGAACTCGTGTGTAGCCTGTTGGTTAGGGATAGTTGTGCCATATTGTGGTTATTGCGTAATATTCACTTCCATACGATTGGATGGTAATAGATGGACTGCTGTACGTAGTTTCATGCTCTTTATTGCATTCATGAAACATGCTGAAATCCACATTTGTACAGATTTTGGAATGTTGTATTTTGAAGTTGTTCAAAAAATCGTTTTTTTATTTTGTTATTTAGTCATGACTGTAATGTAAAATTGCACGTGTTAATTCTGACTGTCAACAGACATTTTTCTACATTTTGCATAGTACTCTTCTAGCTGCTTTGAAATAGTCTATGGAATTTATGTATTAGGTTTTGAGATGCAAGTTCTTCAAATATGTGCAATGTTTGAGACCTGACATAATATGTTTTCCATGATTATGTACAGTGCCTTCAGAAAGCATTCATACCCCTTGACTTTTTCCACATTCTGTTGTGTTACAAAGTGGGATTGAATTGTCATTGTTGGTCAACGATCTACACAAAATACTCTCTAATGTCAAAGGGGAAGAAAAATTCTAACATTTCATAACAAATTCATTAAAAATAAACCACTAATATATGTTGATTAGATAAGTATTCACCCCCCTGAGACAATACATGTTAGAAACTCCTTTGGCATCGATTACAGCTGTGAGTCATTTTGGGTAAGTCTCTAAGAGTTTTGCACACCTGGATTGTACAATATTTGCCCATTATTCTTTAAAAAATTCTTCAAGCTCTGTCAAGTTGGTTGTTGATCATAGAGTACCACAGTATGAGTCATTATACCCATAAAACCTAGCGGTCAAACAAGGAAATGGTTCCAATAGTTTTTCCACCATTCATTTTTCCCATAGGGGTTTATAGAAACACTTAAAATAAGGAGTGTGTTTTGTGTAGGCTTACCCTTTTTATCAATATATTCGCCTGTATTTACCCCCCAAAATGAAACGCTAATTAGCTGCTAATGTGGCTATCATAAAGAACTACAAATGCCATGATGATCAGGACAAGACTACCGAATCGAGGCAAAGGTAATCTCTGGATTAACTATCTAATGTTAGCTAAAAATAGTAATTAATAAATTGGCAATTCTGTGAACTGTCTTGTGCAAGCTGTAAATTGACACAATACCTGTTAGCAAAGGTGTCAGCTAGAGATGACATGCAGCAGCTTGCAGGGATTTGCAGTGGTGCATGATGTCTACTTTGACACTAATTACTATTTTCGACTCTGAGAGTAAATAGAGCTGAATATATTGATAAAACTCACCTTGTCCAAGAGAGATTTACATGGTTATCAAAATGTCATGCCAGGGTAAGCCTACAAGAAACAAAGCCCTTATTTTAAGTGTTTCTAAAATTCCCTATGGGAAAAAATGAATGGTAGAAAAACGATTGGAAACATTTCCCTGTTTTGACCGCTAGGTTTTATGGGTATTATGGCACCTCCACTGTGGGACTCTATTGCTAGACTGCCTTGCCCTAGATATTCAAGCCGATTTTAAGTCAAAACTGGTAACTAGGCCACTCAGGAACATTCAATGTCGTCTTGGTAAGCAGCTCCAGTGTAGATTTGGCCTTGTGTTTTAGGTCACAACCATTCAACTCTGTAACTGTTTTAAAATCACAAATAGCCTCAAGGTGAAATCTCTGAGCAGTTTCCTTCCTCTGCGGCAACTGAGTTAGGAAGGATGCCTGTGTCTTTGTAGTGACTGGGTGTATTGATAGACCATCCAAAGCCTAATTAATAACTTCACCATGCTCAAAGGGATATTCAGTGTCTGCTTTTTGAATTTTTTTGAATCTACCAATCGGTGTCCTTCTTTGCGAGGCATTGGTCTTTGTGATTGAATCTGTGCTTGAAATTCACTACACGATTGAGGGACCTTACAGATAATTGTATGTGTGGGCTACAGAGATCTGGTAGGCATTCAAAAATCATGTTAACCACTATTATTGAACACAGAATGAGTCTATGCAACTTATGTGATTTGTTAAGCACATTTTACTCCTGAATTTATTTAGGCTTGCCATAACAATGGGGTTGAATAGTTATTGACTCAAGACATTTCAGTTTTCCATTTTTTATTAATTTCCCCAAGACATTACAAACAAAGTTCCGCTTTGACATTATGGGGTTATTGTGTGTAGATCTGTGACACATAATCTAAATGTAATACATGTTTAATGCAGGCTGTATCACAACAAAATGTGGAAAAAGTAAAGGGGTGTGAATGTTTTCTGAAGGCACTGTAATATCTGTTTAATTCTTTGTGACCTGATATTGTCCTGCGGTTGTTAGAGAAGCTAAAGTCCTATTAGAACAATAAAGACAGGAATTATAGGATTAAAATACAATTCTTCTGGGTACATTATTTCCCTAGAAATGCTTGACATTTATTATCTCCAACCTTCAAAAATTTAAAAAGCAACAAATGTAAATGTATTTTGTCGAAATCTGTATGTGTTTTATACATTTGGGGGATTGTATTTATGAGTACTCTTAGAACAAAACAGCATTGTGAGGTGTCTTTCATTTTGTATCAGAAGTAGATCTAAAATCTGTAAAATAAGTCAGTTAAAATCGAACACGTGCTGTGGGTCAAATGTTGTTGTAGGAAACATTGTTTCTCCTCATAATATTGACTAATTCTACTGTCATGAATATGTTTAGGCTCATTAGAATGCAGTCTTTACAGCCCTAGCTAATGCACAGAGCAACAGAGCATTTGTATGCATCTCAGCCTCAACTGTTCTCCGCTAATGCACAGAGAGGCGTGGTATTCTGGGTCTTTTTGTGAGGCAGTCAGATTAAGAAAGCCCTCTTTAAAGCTCTGGCCACAGCCTCACAATCAGCTTAATGTTCTGTTTCCCTTCCTGCCTGTCTCCGTCTAATGAATACCTTGTGTGTGTGTGTGTGTGTGTGTGTGTGTGTGTGTGTGTGTGTGTGTGTGTGTGTGTGTGTGTGTGTGTGCCTCAATTTGGGAGACAGCGTGTGTGAGTGCGCACGTGCGTGTGTTTTTCTTAGACTTGTAGGCTGCAATTTTTTTTTTTGCTTGAGAAGGAATTTTTCAACTTATGTTGTGTGTTTTAGATTTGTATTGGTCTCGTGCTTGCTTGCGTACATTTGTGCGTGCGTGTGCATGTTGGTCCAGAGACATTGTGCAGCTGTAACTGGTCTGTAACTGTCTCTCCTCTCCTTCTCCAGGGCTGGTTGTAGTAGTGTCAGTAACAGCAGCAAACCTCAGTGATGGACTACAGGCGGACAGACGCTAACCTCAACCTGCTATTCTCTCACAGACCCACTCTCCTCCTAACTGAGACCAGCTCCGCAGAATGCTGAGTCCTATTGTCCCCTATAGTAAGTACCCTACACTTATCCCCTATATTGTAGTAAGTACACTGCTTTTTGTGATACATGTCAATAGTAAGTACACAACATTCCCACCTGAGCAGACTAGACTTTGAATTCTCAGGTGTTCTTAGAAAATCTAGGTGTAGTGTACTCTCTGTACAGTAATTGTAAACAGAAGAGGAATCCACTGTACTATACTGTAGCTAGGTATTAAAGGGTTTGAGTGTGTTGGCTCCAGCAACTGCCTGTACCTTCTAGTGCACTCTGAATGCACTCAGTGTTACTTTCCTGGCCACGGTCGGACATTGGCCCTGTCTTAACGTTCCATCACAAGGAGGAAAATAAGGAAAGGAAAGAGGAAGAGAGAGAAGAGGTTGAAGTGGTGATGGCTTTAGCAGCAGAAAGCCTGTGGTTCTGTCATTTCACAAACCTAATTTCACAAACCTCAGTCAGTCCTCCTCTGGTTCAGAGTTTAGGCTACCACAGTGGTCACTGCTGCCTCCCCCTCTCCCTCTATCTCTTCCCCTCCCTCTCTCTTCCTTTAACACTGACCTGATGACTGACGTGTCCATTTGGCAGGAGGTTAGGAAAGTGCAGCTCAGTTTCCACATCATTTTGTGGGCAATGGGCACATAGCCTGTCTTCCTACGGCAGCCTCTCTCAATAGCAAAGCTATGCTCACTGAGTATATACATAGTCAAAGCTTTCCTTAATCTCTCTCTCTCTCCCTCTCTACCTCTCTGTTTCTCTCTCTCTCTCTCTCTCTCTCACTCTCACTCTCGCTCTCTCTCTCTGCCTCTGCTCTCTCACTCTCTCACTCTCTGTTTCCCTCCCCCTTTACATCTCTGCCTCTCAATCCAATTCAATTCAAATGGCTTTATTGGCATGGAAAACATGTGTTTACATTGCCAAAGCAAGTGAAATAGATCAACAATAGTGAAATAAACTATAAAAAATGAACAGTAAACATTACACTTATAAAAGTTTCAAAGGAATAGAGACATTTCAAATGTCATATTATGGCCATGTGCAGTGTTATAATGATGTGCAAATAGTCTGTCTCTCTCTCTCTCTTCCTCTCTGCCTCTTCTCCTCTCTACCACTCTCCCTCCCTCTCTCTCTCTCTCTCCCTCTCTACTCTTCCGCCTCTCTGCCTCCCTGTCTCTCTGTCTCTCCACAACAGCATTGTTTGGCTGCCAGCATGGGGCTGCTGCTTCTCTCTGCATCTGAAGAGCTCCTTTTCTCCCTGCTCTTTAACTCAACCCAAAGGAGCTTTATTGGCATGACAGTCACAAGAAAAGAGGTCGAAATCGAACAAAATGGCCAATTTAAAAAGTATTACTTTCTAATAGCTTGAAATAAATCATTTTTCTAGCGCTCTGGAGTATGTTGAGGAGCGGTAGTATTTATTGTGGTGTTTGTGGGAGTGTGGTGATAGGAATTTACCCTGGACAAACTTTGCAAT
This sequence comes from Coregonus clupeaformis, assembly GCF_020615455.1. NCBI lineage: Eukaryota > Metazoa > Chordata > Actinopteri > Salmoniformes > Salmonidae > Coregonus > Coregonus clupeaformis. The sequence continues at coordinate 12,006,935 of NC_059221.1, read as the reverse complement.
TAGAGAAACTCAAGTATTTGTTGTGAAATTCACAGTTTCTTGTTCTTTCTTCTAATTTTCTTGTCTACTAGCTATTTAACAGAATGTGACTGGCAGAACGGGTGTTGTATGTGGAGGATGAGGGTTGCAGTGGCTATCAAATCAAATCAAATCTAAGATAGAGGGGAGTGAGGCCTAAGAGGGTTTTATAAATAAGCATCAACCAGTGGGTCTTGCGCTAGGTATGCAGAGATGACCAGTCTACAGAGGGGTATAGAGTGCAGTGATGTGTCCTATAAGGAACATTGGTGGAAGATCTGATGGCCGAATGGTAAGGAACATCTAGCCTCTCGAGCGCACCCTTACCTGCCGATCTATAAATTACGTCTCCGTAATCTAGCATGGGTAGGATGGTCATCTGAATCAGGGTTCGTTTGGCAGCTGGGGTGAAAGAGGAGCGATTACGATAGAGGAAACCAAGTCTAGATTCAACCTTAGCCTGCAGCTTGAATATGTGCTGAGAGAAGGACAGTGTACCATCTAGCCATACTCCCAACTACTTGTATGAGGTGACTACCTCAAGCTCTAAACCCTCAGAGGTAATCACACCGGTGGGGAGAGGGGCATTCTTCTTACCAAACCATATCACCTTTGTTTTGGAGGTGTTCGAACAGGGTTAAGGGCAGAGAAAGCTTGTTGGACACTAAGAATGCTTTGTTGTAGAGCATTTAACACAAAATCCTGGGAGGGACCAGCTGAGTATAAATGGATGAGAGAGCTTCCTACTGTTGTTGATGTAAATTGAGAAGAGTGTGGGGCCTAGGATCAAGCATCAGAACATGTAGATCCAAGAATGTCACAAACTACTGGTGGAGTATTTAGAATGCCTTCGAATTCCTTTTGACTATGGAACACTGCTTTCTTTTACTGGACTCGTTCAACACACCAAATATTGGTATTTGTCTTAAATGGTCTCGGCTGGCTCTGCCTCTACACACACAATACAGGTCTTCTTGTAGTGTGACTGTAGAGCTTTAGGTCATTTATTAGAAGAGAAGCTCTGTTGTGCTGTGGTTGTGCCTGGTTTCCCTCCCTCCCTCCCTCCCTCTCTCTCCCTCCCTCTCTCTTTCTCTCTCTCTCTCCCTCCCTCCCTCCCTCCCTCCCTCCCTCCCTCCCTCCCTCCCTCCCTCCCTCCCTCTCTCTCTCTCTCTCTCTCTCTCTCTCTCTCTCTCTCTCTCTCTCTCTCTCTCTCTCTCTCTCTATTATTTTATTGACCATTTCTTCATGATTCTTCAGGACACAGATATGAAGAGGAGGCTTAATGTATGTGGCGTACATGTGAACAATCTCGCCTGTATGTCGGAATTTTCTTGGTGGAGAAGACGGAACATTCCTACTTTCTAACGTTACTTCTGACTCCTAGCACTGGCATTTCAGCCTACTCTGTTTAGCATAGCATACACACACACACACACACCCACAGTCACACACACACCCTGTGCTACTCTTTGTGCCCATAGAGAGATTTCTTAGATCTATATAAACACACATGCATGTGCACACACACACACACACACACTGCACAAATGCAATCTTTCCTGATTGAGAATAGATATTTTATTCACCCTCTCTTTTCCCTCACATCGTCTCCGTGTGTCCGTCCGGCTGTGGTCCCTAACCCCTGGCTCTCTCTCCCCTGTCCAGGAGACCCCAAGCTGGGCATGGCAGCTAGGGCCGGACCTGAAGGAAACCTGAGAGAGATTCCAGGGGCCATGGATACTCCTGGAGGGATTTGGTGCAAAGAATCTGTAATCTGCACTTCAAACAGGCTCCTAAATCAGTCCCAGGCCGGCAACCCAGGAGTGCCTTAACTCTTGTTGCTGTGAGCCCCCACTGCTGTTGGTGAAGGGATACCTTTTCTTTTCAACCCACCGACACACATATGCCTGCCTGGCCTGACTCGGAGTAGATTAGAGCAGCTACTTAGATCCGGCAGATTTTATAGCTCTCCTTTCTGTGACCCCACTCTCTCTCTTTCCTCTCTCATGTTCTCATTTTGTTCTCTCTCTCCCGCTCTCATTCTCTCTCTCTCCCTCTCTCTCACTCTCTCGCTCTCATTTTCTCTCCCTCTCTAAGAACAACTTGACCCATGAAAGCTGGGCTGGCTTGAGTCATGAAGCCCCCCTCGAAGGACCAGGTTGGAGCATGGCTCCCACATGTATCTGCCTAGCACCCCTCTTACTCATTGCTCCCCAGATCAGTCACTCTATAAAGCGAGTGTGTCAAACTGGTCCAAACAACATTATACGTTTGAAAGGAAGGCACATTTTGAAAATGGAAAGCACAGGAAAAGCACAAGTTTCTACTGGCATCTAGTGTAGTGAGGGGACCAGATTGTCTCCAGCATATATCTGTTCTGTCCGGGTTGGAGTAGCATAGAGAGTAGTGTATTGGATGGTGCAGTGAAGGGCCCCAGGAGACCCCTTGAATAAACACAGCGCCTGCTGAAGTTTCTGTGTGAATGAGAGGCTAGGATCATTAGTGAGGGGTGTGAATGGGCTCTAATTAGCCCCCAGTGCAAATCAAATCAAATTGTATTTGTCACATGCGCCGAATACAACAGGTGTAGACCTTACCGTGAAATGCTTACTTACAAGCCCTTCATCAACAATGCAGTTTTAAGAAAAATTTGTGTTAAGTAAAAAATAGATAAGTAAAAAATAAGAGCAGCAGTAAAATAACAGTAGCGAGGCTATATACATTTACATTTACGTCATTTAGCAGACGCTCTTATCCAGAGCGACTTACAAATTGGAATATACAGGGGGTACCGGTACAGAGTCAATGTGCGGGGGCACCGGTTAGTTGAGGTAATTGAGGTAATATGTACATGTAGGTAGAGTTAAAGTGACTATGCATAGATAATAAACAGAGAGTAGCAGCAGCGTAAAATAGGGGGTGGGGGTTACAATGCAAATAGTCCGGGTAGCCATTTGATTAGCTGTTCAGGAGTCTTATGGCTTGGGGGTAGAAGCTGTTAAGAATCCTTTTGGACCTAGACTTGGCACTCCGGTATCGCTTGCCGTGCGGTAGCAGAGAGAACAGTCTATGACTAGGGTGGCTGGAGTCTTTGACCATTTTTAGGGCCTTCCTCTGACACCGCCTGGTATAGAGGTCCTGGATGGCAGCAGTGTGTGTGTGTGTGCAGTCTTAAATGAGTGCTTACGTGCAAATATGTTTATATTTTGTTCTTGCATGCATACAAGTGTGTGTATGTCCAGAGATGGGGTAGGGGGTTGGGGTCCCTAGGCCCAGCTCAGCACAACCAGGCCTCTCTCTCCCTGGGTTCACCAGCTCATTATGGAGACCTTCGCTACCATTAAGTGCCCAATTAAGAGGCACACACACTCACATCCACACAAGGGTTCTGAGGCAGCAGAATTCAACCTGAACAATGAGACTCACCGTCTTTCACAGTTCACACCATGGTGGCTAATTAGTAAATTACCTTACTTGAGAAATAACACATCTACCTTCATCGTTATACAGTTAGCCAAAGCATACGTATTGTAAAACACACCACCTACATCATTGAGTTGCTCCAATAACTGTGTAGTAACATTGTAATAACACTGGTAACAATGTTGTATTAACATTTGTGCAGTTACACAACAATATTTTATTGTGAGCATTTATGTTTTTTGTGTTGTGTGTGTGTGCTAACAAATCCCAGAGCTGTTATCCATTTAGAGAGAGAGAGATAGAGAGAGAGAGAGAGAGAGAGAGAGAGACGAAGAGAGAGAGAGAGAGAGAGAGAGAGAGAGAGAGAGAGAGAGAGAGAGTCTTACCAATAGGTTCAAGGTTTTCTGTTACTGTCTGACAAACTACAGAGGAGCAAGAGAGTGGTTAACTGGGATGTAAAGTTATTTGTAGATCAGTGATTTTATGAGGTCCGACTGATTCTCTTTGTGACACTGCCGTCCGGTGAAACATGGTTGTGGTTTGGTTGGTAGATTGGTGTTTTTATGGAGAACCATGGTTGTGGTTTGGTTGATAGATTGGTGTTTTTATGGCAGAGCCCCAGTATGCAGGAGAAGAACCACCTCAACCAGATAAGCATGTTGGATATTAGCGTCACAAATCAAACACAGGAGAGGGAGGAGAGAAAGGTACCAATAGTACTGAGGGATACGTCTGATAAACACATTCATAGGGTGGTTTCCTGGATTAAGAAGCAATTTACTGAATCTCCATCAAAAAAAATTGTCTAGGACTAGACTTTTTCCAGGAAACCACCCCTATAAATTCTGTCAGATTCTCAATTCTCAGAGAGCTCGATTGTTATTTTCTTGTTTACTTCCTTGTTTTGTTGTTCCTTGTATGTGAATTAGTATAAGTATTTTATAATACAGGTGAACCAGAACGGTGTTAATGAGAGGAACATTGTTTAACATTCCAGTAGAGAGACGCACGTTGGTGATTTATCAGTGCAAATACAGCCTCTCTCTCTCTCGCTCTCTCGCTCTCTCGCTCTCTCTCTCTCTCTCTCTCTCTCTCTCTCTCTCTCTCTCTCTCTCTCTCTCTCTCTCTCTCTCTCTCTCTCTCTCTCTCTCTTTCTTTCTCTCAATTTCAATTCATGGGGCTTTATTGGCATGTTTACATTGCCAAAGCAAGTGAAATAGATAATAAATAAAAGTGAAATAAACAATCAAAAATTAACAGTAAACATTACACTCACAAAAGTTCCAAAAGAATAAAGACATTTCAAATGTCATTATGTCTATATACAGTGTTGTAACAATGTGCAAATAGTTAAAGTAAAAAACGGAAAATAAATAAACATAAATATGAGTTGTATTTACAATGGTGTTTGTTTCTCTTATCTCATCTCATCTCTGTCCAAGTGATTTATATCTCCAGCACTCAGTTTGAGCTCAGAGCACCGGGCTTCAAAGGTTTTTAACGTGACTGTTTCTGAAACAGATTGTCCAAATTTAATTCCACACATACTTCCACCGTGTGTTACAATCTGAATGAACTGGTCTGAACTCTTATCCCTCTGCAGTTTTCTGTTTGGGGCTGTGGGGGACAGGCTATAGCACTGAAACCTTTTAGGATAATTCAGATCGTCTCGAAACCTGTTTGAGCTGTGAATTCTTTCAGGGAATGTCTGTGTCTTCTGCTTGACAGACAGAAAGACAGACAGACAGACAGACAGACAGACAGACAGACAGACAGACAGACAGACAGACAGACAGACAGACAGACAGACAGACAGACAGACAGACAGACAGACAGACAGACAGACAGACAGACAGACAGACAGACAGACAGACAGACAGACAGTGGCAGTTTGAGGTCAATGATAGAAGGTGGAGGCACTTAGTTAACCTAGAATCTGCTTTATTACTGCACACATGCACTGTGTCTTTTCAATTCAGGTCTGAGAAGTGATCTATCAACCATGTTTGTGTGTTTTGAGGCTTAGGGTTGTCAAGGAGAGTAATCATGTTCAGACAGCCAATATAACACTTTGAGATTGTTAGGTAAACATGAATACACATGAGTACATCGTTTGTGAGAACATACACAAGCACATGTTTAGGAATCAATTCCACTCCTGGAGTACTGAGGAAGTAGCTAGTACATCAAAGAAAGATGCTGTCCATTTAATAAACAGTACTTCAACCCACAACTGAGTTTGTAGGGAGAGAGGCTTCATGCAGTCTGCAAACATTTTATTACGAGCAGCAATGAATGGCTTTTATAGATGCTGCTGACGTTTTATGTTGGGTCTTGTTTCTCCGGCCCTGGGTGGAGGGGTGGAGTATGTAGCTGGTTTACATGTTTTGCTGGGTTAGGTGGGGGTGGAGGTGGACTGTGTGGCTGTCTCTCCCTGAATACAGGCTGATTGGATTGATCCAGAGAGGGAGAATATCTCCCCTCCCCTCTCCATCCTCTCTCATCTATCTGTCTGCTTTAATAGGTACTCCGTCCCAGAAGGCTTGTTGCATCCATGTCAGTTTTGTTCCTCAGGGCAGAAAAACAACAGTGCGGCCAGGGGAGATGATTGGCGGAGGTGGAGAAGAGGGGGAGGAGAGGGGGGAGAAGAGGAGGAGAGGGGGAGGAGAAGGGGGGAGACCCCCAGGGGAGCAGTGAAACAGCACCGGGGCCTTGGCCCATCCAGTACTAGGCTGTCTGCCAGGCTCACATTTCAACCTCTGCCTCAGAGAAAACCACAACACACTGACTGACAGTTCAGCTCTAGTCCACCCTAACGGCTCTAAATCTCCCAGTTTCACTCAGTCAACCTGAAAAGCAATTGTGCCATAGGAAACTGAGGAATACAAGTGAGTGAACGATTCGAAGCCAATACCAAATGTCTAGCAAACACTGCTCCTCAGCTCTTAAGTTAAAACCATCCTCCTCTCCTCTTCTCAAATGCCATAGCAAAGTGAGGAATACCACTGAACGGCTCAAAGCTACCTAACTACCCTAGCACTGCTCCTAAGCACTTGAGTTAAAACCCTCTCCTCCTCAGTGGCCTATGCAAAGTCCTATTAAAGAGCGGTCTGCCACCATCAAGCTCTCCTCTCCTCTACAAAAGGATGCAGCAGCAAACACACACAGGTCCCTCAATAAATCCCCGGTAGGGACAAAGGCTGTCAGAGGACTAGCTGCTGCTGCATAGATTCATACGATTTCCATAATTAGGCCTCAGGCAGCCAGCTGACAATAGGATCCTCTAGGCTTTGTCTCAGAGCCAACGGAATGGTCCGATAATGGACGGCACATACACAAGCTGGACTGCATGGCCGAGCGGCCAGAGAGGATGTTTGGTGGACGAGCAGCTCTCACAATGACTGAAGAGACTCGGAGACAGTGGGACTAGGACGGTCAGTAGGGAACATCTGTCACTCTCTCGCTTTCTCTCAGGGGCTGAGAGGACACGCATGCATATTCACACACGTAAACAAAGGCAAAAGCGCAAATACAATGTTATATTCTCTTTACAAGTTGACAATCGATGCATATTTGATGTGCAGTTCGGGAGAGTTGAACAGAGCACAGAGTTGGAAATATGAAGTCTTTAAATACTCTCCCATTCACAGAGTAAAGCAGATCTTTTCATTCAGTAAGCTTCCAAAACAACTGAAACTAAGAGAATCTCTCTGTTTCATAATAGTTTTTACTGCCTATAACCTTTCTAAATGTGGGTTTTTACACATAATCCTGTGTGATTATGAACAGTTGACTGAGAGGTCTCTGTGCCTGAAGTACCACAGTACTACATTCCCCATAGAGATGCTGCTCTATAAACCACAATCCCACATAACTAGATATAATTACAGGATATTAAAGAGCAACTAGAGAGCAACACTGCCATAGTTTTCCACTGTGGATGAACAACACCGTTATGTGCACTACGTGTGAACTCTATGCTGTACATAGTGAATTATTATCAGGTGTTGAAGTAAGCTTTTGAGAACACATCCCCTCCACTGGCGTACTGGACCCCCCCGCAGCCCCAACAAGGCAGGGGGGTCCACGAGCTCTGGGGTCCATGCATCTGTCATTGATGTCAATTTTTTTTAAATTTAAGAAATAATTCTGACAGTAACCCTCCAAAAAGTCATTCATAAACCTTTTTAATGTCCATATGTACTAGGAAGCTAAGTATTTGTTTCTTAGAATTCAAGAATGTGGCTGATCAAAGTGCATCAAAGTACCTCAGGCCTTGAAAAATGTATTATTGAACTGATTGAAAGTAAGGGGATATCGGTGAACAAATGCTGTGGTCAAGGCTACAACGGCGCCACTGTAATGAGTGTGGCTTACTCAGTTGTTCAAAAGCGCATATCAGACCGAGAGCCTAATGCTTCGTTCTTAGGTAGTTCTTTATTAGTTTTAGTTTAGAAAACGATCTCTCCGCAGAAGCGACAGTTATAGGGATGGTTAAAAACAGCTTGATTGCCGTAGCAACATCAGGCAAACTGGGCAGAAGGGAGTGGTGCTTCAAATACACCAGTTCTGCAACATCTTTAATTGAGCCTCTCACATTCTCCTTAATTGCAACTCATTATTAAGAAGATGTTCTTAATGTTTTGTACACTCAGTGTATAACGCACAATGTCTCAGGAAAGACTGTCTGGGTTGTCAATACTCTTCACCTGGACCTACAGGCCATGGTGAAAACATTTGCACACAAAAATGCAAGGTGATGCAGTCGCTTACTGTAGCCTTTACATAGAAAAAGAAAGAGAAAGAAAGAGAAAAAGACAGACAGAGAGAGAAGCAGCAAGGTGGACCAGGGGAGTCTCTCAAGTTGGATTGAATTTAATTTACTTTGATTGCAGCCCATTTGTGTAGGTTATTAGCCAGACAAAACCTGCTGAGTTCAACAATAAATAGTGGCTAAATTTATCTTCATGCCTCATGAAGACAACTTGTTTCCTTATTGTTAGGCTATTTGATGTATAATTTTTACAAAAAGTGTATAAATAGCAGCTAAGTAGCAACTAAATAGAGTATATATCTATACTGTAGATCAGTGGTCACCAACCTTTTCTGAGTCAAGATCACTTTCTGAGTCCAAAATCAAGCCGAGATCTACCTCTCAGATCATTTTTAAAACATGAATAAAAAAACATAAGCCTATGCAACATTAACCTATTCAAAACAGTACTGTAGCAATGAGGTTTGTGCAGTAGGCTTAAGGCCCAATACATTATCACTGCAAATTGGCTATGCTTGAATGCTGCCCTGCCAATGTTCTTCTCAGACCATTTTTAAATTATATTTTAAAATTGTAGGTATATGATCACACTGGTAATATATCATCTGTTGTATTACTTGTGAGGCACAGCTGAGTGAGCATAATAATTTGCTTTTTTTATTTTATTGGACTGATGGCCTGCATCTGATTGTCAGTCAGTCTGCGGGGAGGGAGGGAGAGCAGCGGTGAGGTTGCCTCTCAACCAGCTCACCATCCCTCCGCTGAGAAAACGGGAGCTCTGCTACCCGACCCATGCCCGACGGGCCCCGACATTGTACATTGGGTTAGGGCCGGGTAGGGCCTGTTTTTTCATCAATAACTAGGGTACGGGTAGGGCTCGGGTATCACTAAATTGATCACTAACATTTTGAAGCTGAACCATTTGCTCGTGCCCTGCTGCGCAGTACAATCATATCTGGCTAAGATCATAACATGGTGTCGGATGTGCTTCAACCTCATCAAATATATGACAGGAGAGATTCTTTCAAAAAAATTAGTTTAGAGTGACGAAAAGTAGCTATCTGCTCTCTTATGTCTCTTCATTCCTTGAGCAGAGAGAGCCAGAGATACTTTTGAGGAGATGGGAAACTCAGTTGGAATCGTATTAACGGCCATTGTGTACGTTGACCATGTCACGTAATAGTCCGCGCGGTGCATTCTGGGCGATTCTGGGACAAGTAGAGCTCTCCTTCAAGGAGTGAATGGGAGTCAATTGGGCGCTAGCTCAAAAACCCAACATTAGGCATGAATTTCATCAACAAGAAGTACAACCTTACAAATATTTTCTGAGACGTCAGATAATTAATTTGCTATCTGTAATATTGTATAGCTTTGGAATCGTGACATTATGTACTTTCGAGGAAAATAGGCACGTTTCTCGACTCATAATCTGTCTTTGAGAAGGGACTGCATGACGATTAGCTTAGCAACCGCGTGACGCATCATGACAGCGTGAACGCGATTGTTCAACATTCTGCTGGGTGGGGCGTTATGGGTTCCTCCATTGATTGCCCAATGGGATTCCTATCTCCTCTTTTCTCTAATATCTCTAGCAGAGCAGCCTAAGCAGAGCCATGACTATGGATACACAAACTCAGAGCCTCCATGAGCAGTGTGCATGCAGAGCGAGCTGCGCATAGGGAGTGATCAAGTGACAGAGAGGAGCAGCTAATGGATTTACTAATGGAGGAAATTATTTCAGATTTCGTGTTTCAGGCAGGGCCTTAAATTTGGCAGAAGCAATCAGGACTGGGTAGGGTCTGAACGTTGCGGGCATGCCTGTGCAGGGCTCTATTCCAGCTGATGGCGAAACTCAAGTCGCACTGCATTGTTTCTGCCTCATGCACCAATTCTTGCTGTTACTCCTATTAAAAAAAGACACAAGCCGCTAATAATAACAATGCAAGCTTATCGAAACACTTTGCTATACTCATTCATTGCAGCTGCAGTGCTGGTTGTAGAGTGAGTGGAAGTAAGGAGAATGCCCATTTTATGGCTTATACAAGTGTTGAACAGTGTTGACAGTGTTGAATAACAACTTAAACATGAACTTACGTATAAAAACAGCAGCTCTCTTTGCTCTCTAATGATTGAGTCTATCTCTAGTCATGGTTTTAAAAGTTTTGAAATCTCATAGTATCAACTTTGCTGTGCGCTCAATGCTTATTTTTACAGCCTATGGCCTGAGGAAACTGTGCAGACACGTGTGATCTGAGCTATCTGATTGGCCAGCGATAGGCCTATAGGTGCACATGATTTACCCTCTGAGCCTGCCGGGTATGCAGAGTTCTACCTTCAGACACATGCCTTCCCAGGGCTAGGGCTGCTGAATCAAGTGCACCTACTGTACCACCAACTGCGTGAAACGACCCAAATAAATAGGAACGCAAGGCTTTATCGTTGTTGTTTTTTTACAGAAATGTTCGGTGATCGACTACAAATGCCTTGGAGATCGCGATCGACAGGTTGGTGACCACTGCTGTAGATTGTAGGCTACCCTTCGTAATGAAACAATCCATAGTAAGCTAGTGTTTTGAGGGTGGACTGACTGTTTTATTTGGCATTAATAGACTGGTTTTACACACAACAACTTTCTATCCAAGCTGGGAGAGAGCGCAAGGACGGCTCAGGTCATGCAGGTTCAGGTAGGACTATACAGGACAGTTGTATCTTTTTGTAAAAATCAGTTGGTTGCTGATTAGTATGCTTTTGTATCAAAAGTTAGAATTTCCTACTTTAATTACTGAAGAAGTAATTACATTAATGGCAGCCTTGCGACACCGTGTATAGCTTTGTGAAATGTTAGGCTTAACATGAGAACATTTCAACCAAATAGGCCTACCAATAAACATTTATCCATTAGCTAAAGCAAAGCTATAGGCTACATGCCCTGGCACCACAGAAAGCCTATCATCGATAGGCAGCCGCATAGACATGTCACAATTTCAGCACCATGGACAGCGAGCGGTAGTCTCTACTTTGTGAGTGGCTGTCTGGCTGATGCATTAGATTATTTATTTATTTATTTATTTGAATTGTGGGGGGACTCCGACCATATTGGGGGGTCCAGAGAAACTGGGTTACGCCAGTGATCGCATCATTAAGAAAAGAGGGAAAGAGGTTTTTTCTAATTTGAGAAATAAACTGCGCTAGTGAGTCAGATTTTCAGAATAATTTCACCCAACCTGTACCATATGTTCCAGGTTTCCCTGGAACAGGGTCCGTCTGTATAGCTCTTGGCATACTGCTCCGATGATGGAGTGGCCAGCAGTTAGCCCCCCCTGGATACCTCAATGAGTCCTCTAACATCCTAATGTCCTACCGTTCGCCCTCCTCCGTCCTCTTTGGGTCCTCACGCCTGCTGTCCAGTCCCTCCCTCCCCCTTCCTGCCTCTGTCCGCTGCAGGTTTTATGAGATCCCCTGGGCTTCCATCTGTCTCTGTCACACACTGGCTCCATTATTGGGCCTTACGCTGCTCACAAACTGCCTGCTGCTGCAGATGGGCACGGACTGGCCTGCAGGACATGGAGCTAAGTCTCTCTGTAGCAACGCTCTCTCTCTTTCTCTCTCTTTCTCTTTGTTTTCTCTCTCTCTTTCTCTCTGTCTCTCTCTCCAACCTGCTGGACAATGACTTCTATGTCAAACCACAGAAATATGTGGTCAGCTGGCTGGGTGTGGAGAGGAGAATGTCCAAATGTCTGACGCATGTTTCCTAAAAAGACCATGGTGTCCTAGTAGAGGTTGTTAATGTTTCTGGAAGGACCGCAGTGTGTGGCAAGCTTAGGGGACTGATTACATTAACTGGTGTGGACGTTGGGAACTTAAGGCAGTCAGTGGATTTGAATATGAAGGACTTCATAATCCAACAACCATCTGCTCTGCTGCTCTGATCTGATGGGACTGAATTAATAGGCAGGCTGTAATCTGAAGAAAACACATGGAGAAGCTGGAGGGAGGTTTGAGGTTTCCAGGGGGGGAAGAGAGAGGGAGAAAGAGGCCAAAGTTCAGTAGCTGAGGAAAGCAGCACAGAGAGAATTAGCAGTTTGATTTAAATGGTCAGACAGAGGAATGACTCATGGATCATCAAGCAGCTAGGCCTCTCTCTATTGCTGAAGGGAGACTATGACTGCATCCCAAATGGCAGCCTATATAGTGCACTACTCTTATGGGCCCAAAAGTACTGCGCTAGAAAGGGAATGGGGAGGGTGCCATCTGGGGCGGAAACTAGAAGAGGCCAGGCTAGTAATAATGACAGCTTCTTGTTCTTTATTCCTTTACTTTACTCCTCCTCTCCTCCTCTCCTCCACTCCTCTGCCTGTTCTCCCTGTTCTGCCTGTCTATAGTTCTAGTCCTCCACTCCTCTGCCTGTTCTGCCTGGCTATAGTTCTAGTCCTCCTCTCCTCTGCCTGTTCTGCCTGGCTATAGTTCTAGTCCTCCTCTCCTCCTCTCCTCTGCCTGTTCTGCCTGGCTATAGTTCTAGTCCTCCTCTCCTCTGCCTGTTCTGCCTGGCTATAGTTATAGTCCTCCTCTCCTCCTCTCCTCTGCCTGTTCTGCCTGGCTATAGTTCTAGTCCTCCTCTCCTCCTCTCCTCTGCCTGTTCTGCCTGGCTATAGTTCTAGTCCTCCTCTCCTCCTCTCCTCTGCCTGTTCTGCCTGGCTATAGTTCTAGTCCTCCTCTCCTCCTCTCCTCTGCCTGTTCTGCCTGGCTATAGTTCTAGTCCTCCACTCCTCCTCTCCTCCTCTCCTCTGCCTGTTCTGCCTGGCTATAGTTCTAGTCCTCCTCTCCTCTGCCTGTTCTGCATGGCTATAGTTCTAGTCCTCCTCTCCTCTGCCTGTTCTGCCTGGCTATAGTTCTAGTCCTCCTCTCCTCTGCCTGTTCTGCCTGTTCTGCCTGGCTATAGTTCTAGTCCTCCTCTCCTCTGCCTGTTCTGCCTGTTCTGCCTGGCTATAGTTCTAGTCCTCCTCTCCTCTGCCTGTTCTGCCTGGCTATAGTTCTAGTCCTCCTCTCCTCCTCTCCTCCTCTCCTCTGCCTGTTCTGCCTGGCTATAGTTATAGTCCTCCTCTCCTCCTCTCCTCCTCTCCTCTGCCCGTTCTGCCTGGCTATAGTTATAGTCCTCCTCTCCTCCTCTCCTCTGCCTGTTCTGCCTGGCTATAGTTCTAGTCCTCCTCTCCTCCTCTCCTCCTCTCCTCTGCCTGTTCTGCCTGACTATAGTTCTAGTCCTCCTCTCCTCCTCTCCTCTGCCTGTTCTGCCTGGCTATAGTTCTAGTCCTCCTCTCCTCCTCTCCTCTGCCTGTTCTGCCTGGCTATAGTTCTAGTCCTCCTCTCCTCCTCTCCTCTGCCTGTTCTGCCTGGCTATAGTTATAGTCCTCCTCTCCTCTGCCTGTTCTGCCTGGCTATAGTTCTAGTCCTCCTCTCCTCTGCCTGTTCTGCCTGTTCTGCCTGGCTATAGTTATAGTCCTCCTCTCCTCTGCCTGTTCTGCCTGTTCTGCCTGGCTATAGTTATAGTCTTCCACTCCTCTGCCTGTTCTGCCTGGCTATAGTTATAGTCCTCCACGCCTCTGCCTGTTCTGCCTGTTCTGCCTGGCTATAGTTATAGTCCTCCACTCCTCTGCCTGTTCTGCCTGTTCTGCCTGGCTATAGTTCTAGTCCTCCACTCCTCATCTCCTCTGCCTGTTCTGCCTGTTCTGCCTGGCTATAGTTCAAGTCCTCCACTCCTCCTCTCCTCTGCCTGTTCTGCCTGGCTATAGTTCTAGTCCTCCTCTCCTCTGCCTGTTCTAGTCCTCCACTCCTCCTCTCCTCTGCCTGTTCTGCCTGTTCTGCCTGGCTATAGTTCTAGTCCTCCACTCCTCCTCTCCTCTGCCTGTTCTGCCTGGCTATAGTTCAAGTCCTCCACTCCTCCTCTCCTCTGCCTGTTCTGCCTGGCTATAGTTCAAGTCCTCCACTCCTCCTCTCCTCTGCCTGTTCTGCCTGGCTATAGTTCTAGTCCTCCACTCCCCAGGCCAAATCGTGACAGTTCAATAATGCCAAACTATTCCTGGAATGTCAAGCTAATGCCTCAGCAAGAAGTAGCCTGTGTCAGTATTTATGAAACGGCTGATTCTACTAACATCAGTTGTTTTTTCCCTTTGCATTCTTCCATATGCTCCCCCTCTCCCTTTTTTGATGGTCTTCTGTCCGTATGTCCTCTCAGTGTATAGAACAGGCATGATCAATCAGAGACTCCCTGCATTGTGCTACACGCGCACGAACGAACACACACACAGAAACACACATATAGAGGAACAGCGCCAGCTAGAGTCAGCCAAAGTACAGAGTAACAGACAGGACCAGGCATTCCACTCTCCCAATGTTCCATGGGAGGCTGCAGATGAATAGCACACTATTCTGTGATTCCAAACCCACCCAACCCCTCCTCCTTTCTCCTCTCTCCACAACACTGTCCAGTGTCCATTCTCTCCTTCCCTCCATCCCTCTTCCCCCTCTCTCCACACCACTGTCCAGCATTCAACTCCTCCCCCCCTTTCTCTGTCCAGCCGGCCAGGGGTCTGTTTTGGAGCGATGGTGTGCGCAAGGGGGTTGGTTTGGGGTGAAGGGGTGGGAGGGGGCAGGGGGTGGGGTGACACCATGCAGCAGGGAGATAACAATAGGTCATCTGGGAGTGCTGATGGTGCAGGGAGTAGTAGTATAACCTTATCACTACTATCACCATCAACCTACTAACACAGCCTGGGAAACAGCTCCATCCAATTCCTCCTGGCCCCTTACCTTTCTTGTACCACACTCTCTCTCCATCTCTCTCCATCTCTCTCTCTCTCTCTCTCTCTCTCTCTCTCTCTCTCTCTCTCTCTCTCTCTCTCTCTCTCTCTCTCTCTCTCTCTCTCTCTCTCTCTCTCTCTCTCTCTCTCTCTCTCTCTCTCTCTCTCTCTCTCTCTCTCTCTCTCTCTCTCTCTCTCTCTCTCTCTCTCTCTCTCTCTCTCTCTCTTCTCTCTCCATCCCTTTCCCCTTCCCCCCCTTCTCTGGGTAATACGAGCTCCTTCTGTTGCCATGCATGAGGGTAACACTAAAACACAATCCACTACCAGCAGGAGAAACAGGAGAAAGTCATTCCCACAAACAGCCTCTCTGATAAGAGGTGTTCTGGCCATGTGTCACTGTGGACACAGTAGTAGCAAAGAGGAGAAGAGGCTGAGGAAAAAGAGAGGCTTGATAAAAGGAGTGATGAAAGGCCTCAGACCATCATCGCCTCTTTAACAATAAAACCTCAGACCTGTCCTTTTAGACTTACAATGTTAAAAGACAAGCGAGGTTGCAGGACAGTTTCCTATCATAATATCTGTGAGTAGAAGAGAATAGGCTTCTATAGCGTTTCAATCAGTGGAGGCTCCTCAGAGGAGGAAGGGGTGGACCATAGAAAGTTATAATTTTTTGACAAAACTATACTAAATATACTCACATGTCACCAAATGCTTGATTAAAACACATTGTTTTGCAATGAAGGTCTACAGTAGCCTCAACAGCACTCTGTAGGGTAGCACCATGGTGTAGCCGGAGGACAGCTAGCTTCCGTCCTCCTCTGGGTACATTGACTTCAGTACAAAACCTAGGAGGCTCATGGTTCTCACCCCCTTCCATAGACTTACACAGTAATTATGACAACTTCCGGAGGATGTCCTCCAACCTATCAGAGCTCTTGCAGCATGAACTGACATGTTGTCCACCCAATCAAAGGATCACATAATGAATCTAGTACTGAAAGCATAAGCCACAGCTAGCTAGCACTGCAGTGCATAAAATGTGGTGAGTAGTTGACTCAAAGAGAGAGAAAGACAATAGTTGAACAGTTTTGAACAAATACATTTCTTCCAAAATGAAGGAGAAGCAAGAGAGAGTTAGAGAGAGAGAGAGAGAGATTTCTTCATTTTTGTCACTTTCAGTTTCAGTTACTTAGCTAGCAAATGCAGCTAGCTAGTTTAGCTTACTCAAACACCCTGCTCAAACAGAGGGATGCTATGTTAGGCTATGACTATTCAACACAACACTGGAACAGAAGAAGGTAGGGAAGCGCTGCTAAGGTACACAATAGTAGATTTTAGTAGACAGAAGGTGCTCTTTTGTAAAAGGGGTAAATTGGTCAGTAAAAAGAAAGGAGGACCAAGGCACTCTTCATATAATTAATTAAAATGCCTTTATTTGTATGGCATGTTCAATGGAAAGTTTAAAAACACTGGAACTCTTCCAAGTCAAGGTAAGCTTTTTGTTTTACTAATTTATTGTGCTACACTGTAACATTACTGCATGATTGTAGCGGATTTACTAACGTGTTAGTTCTATTAGCTATGTTGACTATGACGTTACTTTAGCTAATATGGTGACAATGATGTAGGCTGTGTGTAGCGGTTGTGATATGGTTTGGCTTAGTATTATATTTTTCGCCTGGTCACATACTGCTGATGTGTTGTGCATTGAAGTCCACAAGCAAAGGGAAAAGGTAAGCGGAGGAGAGCGCATAGATGCGAGAAGGAATACATTGTGGCTGCTATGAAAGTGAACTGTGTTTACGCGTGATCAGGGGTGTATTCATTCCGCCGATTCTGTTGAAAAACGGTTCTTAAACAGAAGCAAACGGAACGAAATGGGGATGAACATACCTGAATTTGTCCAATACAAACTCTCGTTTGCAACAGCTGGACTAATTTTACACCCTAGATCAGCTAGATGCAGGCAAGAGTGTGCATGCAGTATTGAATGTGTCACTGTCTTTCCATGTGTCACTGTCTGTCAACTCAAATTTTTCTCTCGGCCTGTGTGCACCTATGTTGTAAACTGTCATTCATAGGCTAGGTTGTAGCAACCTCATGATGGGTATAGGGAAAATGTGAGTATCATGTAGTAGCCTAAACCTATCGCTGTTACATTGAACTGGGTGATTGGAATATGATTGACAGTCATCCAATATGCTGTAATAGAAATAAGGCCATGCTCATGAAAAAAGAAAATCGTCCTCCCTCATCTTAAACAGCACCGACTGCCACTGGTTTCAACACATTTGTTGTTCTATGTTGTCTCGTATATTTCCTGGTTTCTGTCTCTGTCTCCTCCAGGCTTGTGTAAGATGCACTGGAACCACTGTCCTAAACAGCACCTTACAACCTGGTGTCTCTCTCTCTCTGTTTCCTCTCCTCCAGGCCTGTATAAGATGCACTGGAATCCGGAGCATGCCCAGTCCCTCAGCCAGTGGCCTGAGCAGCACCTGGATGTGTCCTCCACCACCTCCTCGCCGGCCCACAAGTCCGAGCTGTACGCCGCTGGCCGCGCCCACGGCAGAGGAGGATCCACCCACGGCTACGCCTGGGCCAATGACGACATTGGTGCCCTAACCGCCTCCAACCTGCTGAAGAGCTATGCAGAGAAGTACTCTGGTGTTCTAGACTCGCCCTACGACCTTCCACCGGGGCCCGCTGTAAGGGCCTACCCAGAGCCAGGGGCCTTCGGAGGCCTCAACGGCCTCAAGACTGAGCTGGAGCCCTGGCCCCTGAGCCACAGCGCGGATGGGCCCTACCCCGTGTCCCTGGATGGACTGTCGGGCCCCAAGGCCGGGGCCACATCAGCAGGGCCCCCAGGGGCCAGCAGTGTATCAGGGGTCAACAGTAACCTCTCAGATTCTGGTTATAGTGGAAGCAGCTCCTGCTCTGGGTCTCGCTCCGGTGACTACAACCCCCCCAGCTACAACGGTACCTACCTCTCGTCTGGGTACTGCCCCGGGCCCCTGCCTGGCTCAGCACTTCCCCCCGCCTCCCTCCACCACCCCCTCCAGCCCACTCCCACCCTGGTGCCCAGCTACTCCCCTTCCACCCAAGTTTACAACTACCCGCCAAGCAGCTACCCCCACCAGCCCAGCCTGGCCCCCGCTTACAGCCACCCTTCTGCAGGGTACTTACCCTCCGGGCTGGCCGCCCCTACTCCTCTCCCCTCCCGGCCCACCGTGGTTGGGGGTAGCTACAGCTACCAGGAGTCCGGAGGTGGGTTGAAGAGGAAGGCATTTGACATGTCATTGGAAGAGGAGGAGGGGGAAGGTTCTCGATACAGGAAGTATTCAGGCTACGACCCAATGAAGCCCGGAGGAGGAGGGGACTCTCTCTCTCCCTACAGCGTGGGGGATAAAGGAAACAACAGATTCACCACAGGCAGCACAGATTCCCTGGCTTTTAAGCCCAGTAAACCCTCCTCCCAGCCCCTGGTGTCCCCTCCCTATAGGGTGACTGTAGCAGGGGAGAACAGCCCGCCAGCAGGGATGACTGGGAAGAATGGAGGAGGAGGAGGAGGAGGGTCAGAGAACCAGGGCTTCTCCCAGCAGCAACATCAGCAGCACCGCTCCTCCCAGGCCCACAACCACAAATGCCCCTCCCTCCACGGCCAGGGCCAGCCTGGGTCTGGACCAGGGGAGACGGCCAGCCTGAAGAGCCCAGACCCCAGGGTTCTGGATCTAATCAACGGGGAGGTGCTGGACTGCAGCCCGGCCCTGCTATGGGGGGAGCTGGCTGGGCTGACCCACGTCAAGGCTGCCCTGGAGGAGGAGCTGTTGTGGCCCTGTCTAAGGCCCAGCCCCGCCATCCTCCCCCCAGCCACCGTGCTGCTGTTCGGCCCACGGGGTAGCGGGAAGACCACCCTGGCCCGCTCCATGGCTGCCCAGCTGGGGGCCTCCTTCTATAGGCTCAGCGGGGCCATGTTAGCTTCTAAAGGCAAGGCGGATGCCGAGGGGATCCTGGGGGCCACGCTGCAGGTGGCAGGGGCGAGGCAGCCCTCTGTTGTGCTGCTCAGTGAAGTGGAGGCTCTGGAGGATGAGGAGGGGCTGAGGCAGGTGTTGCTATCCGCCCTGGAGAAGGCCCAGATGGGGTTAGGGTCGGCGGGGGGAGCCCCTGGGCTGGTGATCGTGGTGTGTGCCACTGGCAGGCCAGACCTGCTCCAGGATGCGGTGCATCGGAGCTTCGCCAAGCACTACCACGTGGGCCTGCCGGACGCGGGGATGCGGAGACGGGTGCTGCTGCAGGCGCTAGTACCCCAGGGATGTTCTCTCAGTGACAGGGAGCTGGGGGCTGTACTGCAGCGGTCAGAGGGCTTCTCTGTGTGGGAGCTGCTGCAGCTCTGTCAGCAGGCCCTATCATCAGCATCCTCCTCGGGCCCCCAGGGGCCCCTACACGGCCTCTCAGGACAGGCTACGGGGCCCCCAGCCCTCAAAGACTTTGAGAACGCCTTCTGCAAGGTGCGTCCGCAGTCACACAACACCCCGAAAGAACTGGACACTTGTATGGAGTGGAGCAAGGTGTACAGCCACTGAGAAGGCAGCAAGACAGCCACTGTATGTAATGTAATGTAGGGGACTGTGAATCTTAACCCTGTCTTCACTTTTGACATGATGACAAGTCTTGGGAATGTTTTTTTTTTTTTTTTTTGTAATTACTTATTATTATGCAGCCAAAATAGTTAGATTGTCAAGATTGAAGGTTTGGGAGAGCTGAGAAGCAGATTTAAATTAGTTTTACCTGGTTAGCATGCCATGGTGTGCTGTTTTTGCTATTAAATATAAATATACTTTATTTTTCCCAAAGAAAAAGATAGATGAGGCCTTTGTGGACGGGGCAGTGTATTACAATAGTAGTTTAACCTATGTGGTGGGATAACTGCAGCATTGGAGATTACTTCTCAAAGGTTCAAATCCTAACTTGAGATCCATGTGTATAACTTGTCTCTCAAATCTTCTTGACATCAATGCATGAATCACGCGAAAGTCGAGTTGAGTGCAACGTGCATCTCTAGTCAGTTAGGATTCCACCCAAAGATCCAGATTTTTCATGTTCCAGGACATAAATCAGTAATGTGTTGTCAAGGTGATGTAGTCCAAGATGATGGATCATCAGGGTCATTAGGAACAACCTGGACTTGTCCAATAAGAAACACTTTTTTTTGCTTTCCGTTGCAAAACAGATTGAAATGGGGCAGGACTACCAGGACTTTTCGTTTTTCGTCGCAAAACATTTTCAAACATTTGTTCCCTAATGAACATGATCCAGGGATTGTTTGAGAGATACCGCTGTCGACTGACTGCTACTCTCAGGACCCTATTTATTACCAGTTTTAGTTTTCATTGGTCATTTGGTGTGTGAAAACAGCTTAGAATCTTTTTGAACAACTATATCGTTTTTTTTTTACCAAAAATTATCAACAATACCTCATTGTCTCTTAGCATTATGGGTTATTAACTTAAAACACAACTTTTAGCTTCTCACCAAAATCATGACAATTACTGTAAACTATTGTCATTGTGCTGAAATAATTAAACAAAAAGCATCATCATCATTTGATCTGGTCTTATAGTGATCACTTTGAATTAATATTCCCTCTTTCCCCTATAGTACAGTATCACCTCATTCATAGCTGTTTTGGAGACAAAACCACTACAATAGCTCATCAATTGTGTACATCCTGAATGGTACTGTACATACAAAAAAATAAAACGTTAATATGCAACTTTTACAAAAGCGTTGAAATGGAACATAAAGGTCATGAGACTGGGTTGTGGTTGAATATACAACACTATCATTCAAAGCCATGAGCATAACATCCACATATATTTGAACTGTGGTTTATCACACATTCCTCATTTAGTGCAGTTTTTCCTGAGAACGCTGCTTTAATACAGCCCTATAACACAGACAAGCACAGCAAGGCAAGATGGCGGCTCCTTTGATGTCTGTTTGTCTCTTTCACCTATCTGCTTGTTTTATTAGTATGTATGTATGTAGTCTTGTTTGAAATGCTCAGGAAGAATTTCTTTACCTCAAAAATAGAAAATAAAGAATGTATGTAATCTTCAGTCTTAGTGGAGAGAGGGGAGGAAGAGGTTGATGAGAAAGAGGAGAACAGACCTCACACAGTCCTGTTGTATACACACTGCAGCTGTCTGTGCTATGCCTCGGGGGAGAAACTTGAAAATGCTACAAAGAGTAACATTGAATGTAATTCAGGTATTTCAAAGGATATTTGATCCCATCAAATCCATGTTTTTATTATTATATATGAATACATAAATACAAAAAAAATCGTATCCTTTTATTTTTAATGTAGATGTTTTTGGTGGAATGATGGTTGTCTTTATGAAGTGTTATGTAGAACACAGAAAATATTCATTTTTTGCTGGACAAACTGTTTACAAATCAACTCAAAGCATTGTGAGTTAACATGTCCTATTCATGCATTAATGTTACTCTTAATTGATATCTATTAATAAAAGGTGCACATTTATGTGCACATATATTCCAAGCCTGGACACAGACAAGAAGCAGTAAAACCATTGTCATATACATTTAATTGTCATATACAGCAGAAAGAAAATAGAAAATGGTCAAGGACCTAAAGATTAATCAGCTATATGCAGTAGGCAGCTAATCATGTCTAACAATAACAATATATTGTTAATCAGTATTATGCATTATGTACAATACAATACAATCCTAGATATAACATGACAATCCAGAGGAAATCATACACACAGGGTTGTGCTATCGCTACTACTCTGTTTAACAACAGCCTGGAAAAATGTTGTCATTCAGTTCAGCTGCAGGTACTGCGATGAGGTCATGTTTATTGGACTGTTACCATGGCGTGTAGACTGGAGGTTACACTGGAGGATGATGTAATCTTCTTCTTCTTCCTCTTCCTCTGACTCTCTTTATCTCTCACCATCTCTCTCTCGCTCCCCTTCTCTTTACCTCTCTTTATCTGTACCCAATGCAGTCATTATAGAGGTAGTATCGTCCCCATAGCCCTAGCTGCTGGCCCCAGTGACCATGTGGCTGGCCCCCCTCTGCCCTCTCCCTCCATCCCTTCCCTCCTCCTCTCCTCCTCCTTTTGGAGTGGCATTGCTCTGATTGATGTCCAGCAACCTAATATCACCACTTTGGCCTCTCTCCAGTCTCCCCTGTACAGCTGGTGGCTTCAGTCATGCCATACAGCCGGGTCAAACACACTGACCCCAAGGTTGAGGCACATATCGTAAAAGAAGTGCACTATAAAGGGAATAGGGTGCCATTTGGGACGCATGATAGATCTACGAAACTGAAAATACATCTTCAAACTAAGCATGAGAAATAAGCCTTAGGGAGCCTCTGAGAGATGGGTTTAAATATGTAATCATTTATGTGTAATAACATTAAGATACATAATTGATAAGGATCATTAGAGGCAGTTATAATTAGTTTTCAGATAGAGGTGTTACATATCAGGCAGGGGCTGGGGTTTGAGGCAAATTGTCGTAGTTTATAAAAGTCATGGGAGTTTAGTTCATGAAAAGCAGCCGATATCAATACTATCATTAGTTAATGTGATTAATAAAAAATCTTTTAGCTATTTCCCCGAGCTCAAATTCCCCAAAATCGTCCATGTTTGTCAAATATGTAGATTCAGAAAAACATACTCATTTTGTTCATTATTCTGTCAGTTGTTGTTTTGTTGTTTTTCGTTGATGGATTACCTCACTCTACATATGTTACTGCTTGATGTATTAATCAGAGATAATGAGTGGGAATAGGTCTTATCATTAGAGTTATTGATGATTGGGTGAGGTAGTACTTCCTAAAGGAAAGCCAAACAACCTCACAATGTCTGACTCATGCATATCATTGAAGTCCATCATGTCTACAATACACCTTTGTTTAATCAGGGTTGTGTCTTCTTAAAGCCAATAAGGAAACAAAAAAAACAAAAACAGTTTGTTCAACAAAATAGGCTTTTGTTAGCTGTTTTTAATCTAATATTACAGTAACTTTGTTCTTGGTTCTTGTACATTTTATGTAACAATTTCTACCTCATTCGGCAACATATTGTACATGAAAGTATTAATGTCATGTCTGTTTTTTTATGTCTGTTTTCAAACTGGTAATAATGTTCTTGAACTGTAATAATGGTCTACCTCAGAAAAGACTATTTTAAGAGAAGATTATCACACAATATTAAACAGAAATATGTCAATATTGGAGTGTTGGCCCTGTCATTCTTTTATTTAATGACATCAGTGTGTTTATTTTTTTTTTTTTTTTTTTTGACAGTTCTAAACTGAGAAGAGGATACAGGCAGGTGGGAAGGATAGATGTGGGGATTGAACCTCAGTCTACGGTGGGGAGCTTGATGCGTGTTCCAGAAGTGTTACCACTTAACCACGGCTTTGAACAACATTAGGGTTTTGATTGAGGAGTTCTGATTTCGGATTCCAATTAGGTTGTTAAAAAGTTCCAATTCCAGAGAGTGCTGGAATGACAGCATGGTTAATCTTACCTCACTCTACATCCATATCCTGGGCTGACCCCAATGTTAAGGTCAGTTAAGTCACTCCAATTGATTAACTAATCATTTAATGAATCGAAACACTAATGCGTTTTCGCACTAGCAGTAACATGGATTTGTATACTAAACAAATATAAATGCAACATGTAAAGTGTTGGTCCCACGTTCTATGAGCTGAAATAAATTATCCCAACATTTTCCATATGCACAAAAAGCTTATTTCTTTCAAATGTTGTGCGCAAATTTGTTTACATCGCTGTTAGTGAGCAAGTCCCCTTTGCCAAGATAATCCATCCACTTGACAGGTGTGGCATATCAAGAAGCTGATTAAACAGCATGATCATTACACAGGTGCACCTTGTGCTGGGGACAATAAAAGGTCACTCTAAAATGTGCAGTTTTGTCACACAACACAATGCCACAGATGTCTCTAGTTTTGAGGGAGCGTGAAATGGGCATTCTGACTGCAGGAATGTCCACCAGAGCTGTTGCCAGAGAATATAATGTTAATTTCTCATGGTAAGGCTGGAGTGGAATAGGTGGAATGGTATCAAACACATGGTTTCTATGTGTTTGATACCATTCCATTAGCTTCGTTCCAGCCATTATTATGAGCCGTCCTCCCCTGAGCAGCCTCCACTGATTCACACAGGCATCTCTGGTGAAATAGATTAGCCTACAAATGAATGATGTACAAAGAACAAAGGAAGGATTAAAATACAGTATATTGTATTGGTGGTTGTGTTTTGTATTGGTGCTTGTGTTTTGGGAATGTGGTCATCCTCTCAGTGCTCTCGGGGTTCAGAGGCAGCAAAGAAAAAAGGGAATACTGCTTTCAAACCAAGCTGCATGAACATGAAAAAACTATCCAGCAACTGTCAATGGAAGTTTGCTTCAAAAAATACTGATTTACTGTTAAAATAAACCTCGGTTTCCTCCACTGTTCTCCAAAGAGTTGCTGGATATTTTTCACCTCCTTAGAGCAAAGATCCAGAAGCAGCAGTAGCAGACCCAGGCCAGAGACAGCTGAAGAATTACAGAGGACCCCAGAGGACCCAGAGCAGCAGCACCAGAGCACTGAGCTCCTCCATCCCTGTCATACCATGTAAACAACACCGTGTCCCATACTGTCTCAACTTTGCTATTTCTAGGCTTCCTTGACATCTTTCAGAAAACAGACTGAATGTGAATATATGACAAATTATGTATAGGGACTGTCAGTGACAACTACAGTTAACTCTGAAATAGTGAATTAATGCTACTGGTAGCCATCTCTCAAGAACCTGCAATCCAAACTGAATGGCAAGAAATTCCATAGAGGAACAATCAGTAACAATAACAGTATAAGGGCTCGATTCAATCCGTTTCGCCGAAGTTCAGCACTATAGTGTGCGAACGCCGGAACATTGTCTTTACATTTCAATCACACTATAGTGCTGAACTTCAGCGATACGGATTGAATCGAACGTGTGTGTGTGTGTGGGGGGGGGGGGGGGTGGGTTGATTGTGTGATTAATAATAGTCTAATAATGGCGTATAGCTGTTTTCTTCCCACATCCTTGTGGTTAGTGGCTGTCCTTCAGTCCGTCATCAAGGATAATTGTTTCCCCAGCTGTTAGAAAATTATCTTTATAATTATTTTTTTAATTATCGTCATAAGCATAAACACACTTACAAACAACAGACCGTAACATAACCTTGGAAAGGCAGTGAGAGATTGGTGAGTGGGAGAAAGAGTGCTGACGGTAAAACACAGAACGTGTGGGTTTTAATAATTATAATTTGTAATAATACAAAGTTATACTTCCCATTGTCCTCCAAGAGTGGATAAATGTTCTCTTCTCATTAGTTCCCTTCTATATAATGTCACCTTGTTTGGAGAGTGAGGCAGCAATGGCACCTTGGTTGGAGAGCGAGGCAGTAATAGCACCTTGGTTGGAGAGCGAGGCAGTAATAGCACCTTGGTTGGAGGGCGAGGCAGTAATAGCACCTTGGTTGGAGAGCAAGGCAGTAATAGCACCTTGGTTGGAGAGCGAGGCAGTAATAGCACCTTGGTTGGAGAGCGAGGCAGTAATAGCACCTTGGTTGGAGAGCGAGGCAGTAATAGCACCTTGGTTGGAGAGCGAGGCAGCAATGGCACCTTGGTTGGAGAGCGAGGCAGCGACAGACAGTGTTCCTTTTCCTGTAGAAGAGTGGAGTGAATACTTCAGACAGGAGTACTAAGAAACACCAAAGAACACCAAGAATGTGTAAGCCAGCACAAGCTCATCTACCCCTTTATCTAATTGTACCATGAAGCCTATAGGCCTGGTTGATCCTTGCATTAACATGTGGTTTTCTTCATCCGATCAAGGACTACCAAAGAATACCAAGAATGTATAAGACATCACTTACTAATCTACCCTTTATCCACTTATTACTATTAGTCCATGGAGGCTACAGGCCTATGTCTGGTGATGTATAACAGGATGTGTTAGAGGATCATGGGAGATCTGTTGTGTTGGTGGTCTGATGGGTACAACAGACAACACCCAGAAACACTGCCTGTTGTCCCTGCAATCTGGCCACAGTGACTGTGTTTATATATAGTTGTTAAACTAATTAGAAACCTTTATTCAATCATTTCAAACACTCTATATACCTTGTTGCAAAGTGTTATAGTGATAACTACTAGCAAATTTGGAAAGTTACTCTTAAATAGCTATACTCCCATACTCTGCTAATTAAGTGTTGTTGTTGTCTTCTGATTGGTTCTCGGCCAACAAGAAGCAGGAAGTCAATCATCTTCCTGTCAGTGTTGTTAATTGGAAGTAATTAGGCGAGTAGCGTTTATAATGAGATAATAAAATATGCTAATGATCCACCATCATATTTACTCATAATACTGACAGAGGAGAGGACAAGGGAGGAGAGGAGAGGAGAGGAGAAGGGAGGAGAATGGAGGGGGAGGAGAGTCACAATAAGGCCCCATAACAAGCTTACAAAAACATGAAACATTTTGATGACAACAATAACTACTAAAATAAAACAAAGGGTAATTCCTTAAATCACATGGCACATGGACACAAGGTGAAGCCAACCCATCAGAGGAGAGACCTGACACGGGGGGAGTTAGAGCTGCCAGCTGCTAGCAATCAAGTCTATTTTGAAGTCAGGGACGCAGGGACCCCCAGGGCCAAAGCAGCAACCAGCCCAACCCCTTTATCCCCCACACTACTCCTTCCCCTACAGCCCCCACCCTACAGCCTCCACAATCCTTGTCCCCACCATCCTAGCCCCCACCCTACAGCCCCCACCATAGCCTCCACCACTACCGTGGCCCTCTCCACACCTATAGCCCGCATCGTAGCTTCCACACTGGCTGCCACCAAACCCTGACAGCCCCCACACTCTGGCCCTCACTCTACCCCGGCCCCCACCTACCGTAGCCCCCACCTACCCTGTCCCCCACTCTAGCTGGCCCACAAGCCCAGAGGCCCCCACCCTATGAGATACTTTACCCTACCCCTACTACCCTGCACAGCTGTATTGGTTCCAGATGTGCAGCCCAGACCAGTCCAGCAGTAACAGCAGTGAAGGGGCATTTACCTAGGAGCACCCCGAAAATGATTACAGACTAACTGGCAGCGGAGAGGAGAAAATAAGCCCTGCAAGCATCAATGTAAACATCAATTCTCTGAAAGAATGGGGCTGAACCATAAGAGAGAGCAAGGAGAGGGCATTTCAAAATGCTATTGATGTTTAACATAGAATGTAAAGGTTGTGAGCATAGGACTATATCTGTCGCAAACTTTACCCCAAAGAAATCTCATATTCTCATATTTTATAGCTATCTTGTACTTGATAGAGCAGCATCGATATTTCATTCTATTTCACCCAGTAAATGAAAGAAAATATAATCAGAATTTGTGATGCTGTGACTGTGAGGTGCTCCTAAAAATCGAGGTAATCAATTCCAATTAACATAAGGTAGCCTATATGTATTGACATGTTGGTGGGGTATGTTTGTCTTCAATGTGTAGGCTACTAAAGACTGAAACCTGAACGACAACCCTGGCAGGTGGCTGCTCTGGTAGACTGATGGAATCTTTTGACAGTTAGGAAGTAAAAGTCAGTTGATATCATATTTAGGAACAGTACTACTGTTTTTTTGTTTATTTACAGACAAATTGTATTAATGTTTATGAAAATA
Organism: Coregonus clupeaformis; assembly: GCF_020615455.1. Classification (NCBI taxonomy): domain Eukaryota; kingdom Metazoa; phylum Chordata; class Actinopteri; order Salmoniformes; family Salmonidae; genus Coregonus; species Coregonus clupeaformis. Next base: position 11,979,153 of record NC_059221.1, on the reverse strand, counting down.
AGGCCTCATCACTATTTAAGAGGTCAGCTACTAACCCAAGCTTATATGTAACTGAAGCAGACAATGATAATTAATGTATCCTTTTTTTAATGATTTATAAAGTCTATTTCAAATTCCAATACAAAATGAGTTTACCCTAATTGGGCAACTCAACCAGCTGGTTGAGATGTTTGCAATGAGTTATCTATCAAATTTTAAGTAATGCAAATAACACATATTCATTTATGGCCTATATTAAGGCTAAATACACATATTTTTCTGATATTTTTTCCCCCTGATATTTATTTATTGCTGTGCCTGTTAAAGGGTTAAATAGATGTTTGTTCTCACCCATATACACACAATACCCCATAATGACAAAGTGAAAACATGTTTTTAGACATTTTAGCAAATTTATTGAAATTGAAATACAGAAATATCTCATTTACATAAGTATTCACATCCCTGAGTCAATACATGTTAGAATCAACTTTGGCAGCGATTACAGCTGTGAAGTCTTTCTGGGTAAGTCTTTAAGAGCTTTGCACACCTGGATTGTACAATATTTACACATTATTATTTTAAAAAATATTACAGCTCTGTCTAGTTGGTTGTTGATCATTGCTAGACAGTCTCACCATAGATTTCCAAGATGATTTAAGTCTAAACTGTAACTAGGCTACTCAGGAACATTCAATGTCGTCTTGGTAAGCATCTCCAGTCTATATTTGGCCTGATGTTTTAGGTTATTTTCCTGCTGAAAGCAGTGCTTGACTTGAACGGAAATAGGTGCCGGTACTCAATATGGGTGCCGGTACTGTTTATATTTGGGTGCAGGAGCTCCACAATACTTTTGAGCTAATAACAGGAGCTCAAGCAGTAGAACATTTGAGGTGCCGGTACTCAGCTCCGGTGAGCTCTTGCCTAAGTCAAGCACTGGCTGAAAGGGGAATTTGTCTCCCAGTGTCTATTGGAAAGCAGACTGAACCAGGTTTTCCTTTAGGATTTTGCCTATGCTTAGCTCTATGCCGTTTCTTTTTATCCAACAACAAAAAAACTCCCTAGTCCTTGCCGATGACAAGCATACTCATAATATGATGCAGCCACCACAGGCTTCCTTCTTTTCACTCTGTTATTTAGGTTAGTATTGTGGAGTAACTACAATGTTGTTGATCCATCCTCAGTTTCCTCCTATCACAGCCATTAAACTCTGTAACTGTTTTAAAGTCACCGTTGGCCTCATGGTGAAATCCGTGAGCGGTTTCCTTACTCTCCGGCAACTGAGTTTGGAAGGACGCCTGTTTTCTTGTAGTGACTGGGTGCATTGATACACCATCCAGTTTAATTAATAACTTTACCATGCTCAAGGTGATATTCAATGTCTGTTTCTTTTATTTTTACCCATCTACCAATAGGTGCCCTTCTTTGCGAGGCATTGGAAAATTTCCCTGGTCTCTGTGGTTGAGTCTGTGTTTGAAATTCACTGCTCGACAGAGGGACCTTACAGATAATTGTACTTGTGGGGTACAGAGATGAGGTAGTCATTCAAAAATCATGTTAAACACTTTTATTGCACAAAGAGTGAGTCCATGCAACTTATTATGTGACTTGTTAAGCACATTTTTACTACAAAGGAGTTGAATACTTATTGACTCAAGACATTTCAGCTTTTCATTTTGTATTAATGTGTAAACATTTCTAAAAACTTTATTCCACTTTGACATTATGGGGTATTGTGTGTAGGCTAGTGACACAAAATCTAAATGTAATCCATTTTAAATCCAGGCTGTAACACAACCGGCCGTGATTGGGAGTCCCATAGGGCGGCGCACAATTGGCCCAGTGTCGTCCGGGTTTGGCCAGTGTAGGCCGTCATTGTAAATAAGAATTTGTTCTTAACTGACTTGCCTAGTTAAATAAAGGTTAAATAAATAAATCCCTAGCACTGGAGGCTGTACAGGTACAGTATAAGCCTCGGAGGGTAATACTGCCATCTGTTGGTGAATACTTAGAACTACATGTACTGGGAGCAGAGAGGAGGGAAGCAAGCATGGTTACACTACAATGATGTACGACAAACTCACAAACAAACTCAGTATAGTCTCAGCTGCTGGTACTAGAGTGGATGAGACCCAAGGGCAAGGGGCTCCAAACAAGTGGAGAAGGAGAGGAAGGGAGGAGGAAGAGGGGGAGGATGTGGCCGTATTCATAAGGGCATGCAACAGAAAACCTTTAAAAACGTTTGGTAACGGAAATGTGTGTTTCTTATTGATTAAGTCCAAGTAGTCCCTCCCGTTTTCTTCAATTTGGTGCCTAATAAATAGGACCCTGGAGTCTTTGTCTGTTTGTGGTATTTCTCATGCTGTAGGCTACACAGCACACACACAGTGAGAGAGGTGGGTAAACCACAGCCATCTGGCTTGACTCATATCCCAATTACTGCTGAGGAGTGTGTGGCCTTCTGCAGTCCTGTGGTATGTGACAGGGACCAGACCTGACCTCATACAACCCCTAACCCTTGACCTCTGACATCATCACAGGCCCAATCCTGGGGTCACAGAGAG
>NC_059221.1:11871610-11971610 GCF_020615455.1 Coregonus clupeaformis | reverse complement strand
ATTGTTACTTGTAATGTTAAAAAAGGGCATAAAAAGACAATCCCATGTTTCTAAATAGCCCCTTATGAAAAAATATTGCAGTCAGAGTGCAGTATAACTGCAGTACACTGCAGTATAAATGCAGTTAGAGTGCAGTATAGCTGCAGTATTGTGCAGTATGTCTGCACCTGTTGTATTCGGCGCATGTGACCAATAAAATTTGATTTGATTTGAAATACTGCGTCCAAAATAACAGTTATTTTTACTGCAGTAATTTTGCAGTGTAACTGCAGTTAGAGTGCAGTATAACTGCAGTTCAACTGCAGTACACTGCAGTTATTCTGTAATGACTGCGTCCAAAATACCACAGTCGACTGCAGTTACTGCCCTTTTACCTTTTTTTGTAAGGGGCTATCTAGGCTACTCACCATACTACAGGCTACATTTACATTTACATTTACGTCATTTAGCAGACGCTCTTATCCAGAGCAACTTACAAATTGGTGCATTCACCTTATAGCCAGTGGGATAACCACTTTACAATATGTTTTTTTTTCTTTCTTTGGGGTGGGGTAAGGGGGGGTAGAAGGATTACTTTATCCTATCCCAGGTATTCCTTAAAGAGGTGGGGTTTCAAGTGTCTCCGGAAGGTGGTGAGTGACTCCGCTGTCCTGGCGTCGTGAGGGAGCTTGTTCCACCATTGGGGTGCCAGAGCAGCGAACAGTTTTGACTGGGCTGAGCGGGAACTGTGCTTCCGCAGAGGTAGGGGGGCCAGCAGGCCAGAGTAGGATGAACGCAATGCCCTCGTTTGGGTGTAGGGACTGATCAGAGCCTGAAGGTACGGAGGTGCCGTTCCCCTCACAGCTCCGTAGGCAAGCACCATGGTCTTGTAGCAGATGCGAGCTTCAACTGGAAGACAGTGGAGTGTGCGGAGGAGCGGGGTGATGTGAGAGAACTTGGGAAGGTTAAACACCAGACGGGCTGTGGCATTCTGGATGAGTTGTAGGGGTTTAATGGCACAGGCAGGGAGCCCAGCCAACAGCGAGTTGCAGTAATCCAGACGGGAGATGACAAGTGCCTGGATTAGGACCTGTGCCACTTCCTGTGTAAGGCAGGGTCGTACTCTCCGAATGTTGTAGAGCATGAACCTACAGGATCGGGTCACCGCCTTGATGTTAGCGGAGAACGACAGGGTGTTGTCCAGGGTCACGCCAAGGCTCTTCGCACTCTGGGAGGAGGACACAACGGAGTTGTCAACCATGATGGCGAGATCATGGAACGGGCAGTCCTTCCCCGGGAGGAAGAGCAGCTCCGTCTTGCTGAGGTTCAGCTTGAGGTGGTGATCCATCATCCACACTGATATGTCTGCCAGACATGCAGAGATGCGATTCGCCACCTGGTTATCAGAAGGGGGAAAGGAGAAGATTAGTTGTGTGTCGTCTGCATAGCAATGATAGGAGAGGCCATGTGAGGATATGACAGAGCCAAGTGACTTGGTGTATAGCGAGAATAGGAGAGGGCCTAGAACTGAGCCCTGAGGGACACCAGTGGTGAGAGCACGTGGTGCGGAGACAGATTCTCGCCACGCCACTTGGTAGGAGCGACCGGTCAGGTAGGACGCAATCCAAGAGTGAGCCGCGCCGGAGATGCCCAACTCGGAGAGGGTGTAGAGGAGGATCTGATGGTTCACAGTATCAAAGGCAGCAGACAGGTCTAGAAGGACAAGAGCAGAGGAGAGAGAGCTAGCTTTAGCAGTGCGGAGAGCCTCCATGACACAGAGAAGAGCAGTCTCAGTTGAATGACCAGTCTTGAAACCTGACTGGTTTGGATCAAGAAGGTAATTCTGAGAGAGATAGCAAGAGAGTTGGCTAAAGACGGCACGCTCAAGAGTTTTGGAGAGAAGAGAAAGAAGGGATACTGGTCTGTAGTTGTTGACATCGGAGGGATCGAGTGTTGGTTTTTTGAGAAGGGGTGCAACTCTCGCTCTCTTGAAGACGGAAGGGACATAGCCAGCGGTCAAGGATGAGTTGATGAGCGAGGTGAGGTAAGGGAGAAGGTCACAGGAGATGGTCTGGAGAAGAGAGGAGGGGATAGGGTCAAGCGGGCAGGTTGTTGGGCGGCCGGCCGTCACAAGTCGCAAGATTTCATCTGGAGAGAGAGGGGAGAAAGAGGGTAGGGCAGTGTGAGCTGGACCAGCAGTGTCATTTGACTTAATAAACGAGGATCGGATGTCGTCAACCTTCTTTTCAAAATGGTTGACGAAGTCATCCACAGAGAGGGAGGAGGGGGGAGAAGGATTCAGCAGGGAGGAGAAGGTGGCAAAGAGCTTCCTAATTTAGAGTGGTAGAAAGTGGCTTTAGCAGCAGAAACAGATGAAGAAAATGTAGAGAGGAGGGAGTGAAAAGATGCCAGGTCCGCAGGGAGTCTAGTTTTTCTCCATTTCCGCTCGGCTGCCCGGAGCCCTGTTCTGTGAGCTCGCAATGAGTCGTCAAGCCACGGAGCAGGAGGGGAGGACCGAGCCGGCCGGGAGGATAGGGGACATAGAGAGTCAAAGGATGCAGAAAGGGAGGAGAGGAGGGTTGAGGAGGCAGAATCAGGAGATTGGAGGGAGAAGGATTGAGCAGAGGGAAGAGATGATAGGATGGAAGTGGAGAGAGTAGCGGGAGAGAGAGAGCGAAGGTTGCAACGGCGCATTACCATCTGAGTAGGGGCAGAGTGAGTGTTGGAGGAGAGCGAGAGAGAAAATGATACAAAGTAGTGGTCGGAGACATGGAGGGGAGTTGCAGTGAGATTAGTAGAAGAACAGCATCTAGTAACGATGAGGTCAAGCGTATTGCCTGCCTTGTGAGTAGGGGGGGACGGTGAGAGGGTGAGGTCAAAAGAGGAGAGGAGTGAAAAGAAGGAGGCAGAGAGAAATGAGTCAAAGGTAGACGTAGGGAGGTTGAAGTCACCCAGAACTGTGAGGGGTGAGCCATCCTCAGGAAAGGAACTTATCAAGGTGTCAAGCTCATTGATGAACTCTCCAAGGGAACCTGGAGAGCGATAAATGACAAGGATGTTAAGCTTGAATGGGCTAGTGACTGTGACAGCATGGAATTCAAATGAGGAGATAGACAGATGGGTCAGGGGAAAAAAAAGAGAGAATGTCCACTTGGGAGAGATGAGGATTCCTGTGCCACCACCCCGCTGACCAGATGCTCTCGGGGTATGCGAGAACACATGGTCAGATGAGGAGAGAGCAGTAGGAGTAGCAGTGTTTTCAGTGGTAATCCATGTTTCCGTCAGCGCCAAGAAGTCGAGGGACTGGAGGGTAGCATAGGCTGAGATGAACTCTGCCTTGTTGGCCGCAGAACGGCAGTTCCAGAGGCTGCCGGAGACCTGGAACTCCACGTGGGTCGTGCGTGCAGGGACCACCAGGTTAGAGAGGGAGCAGCCACGCGGTGTGAGGCGTTTGTATAGCCTGTGCGGAGAGGAGAGAACAGGGATAGACAGAGGCATAGTTGACAGGCTACAGAAAATGGCTACAATAATGCAAAGGAGATCGGAATGAAATGAACTAAACATCTGGGAAAGAGAGAGAGCGGGGCCTCCCTCACTTACGTTTCACTGAAACACCCAAATATAACTCTCCCAACTTCCACCTCAGAAACTATAATTGTTGTAAACTACAGCGGTTCAATGTTTTCTAGGAATAGACTAACTTAGTTTATTCAGCTAGCTAACTTGGTACAGTATTCTTCCGTGAAAACCGTCCAGGGCACCTTGTCATATGACGCCACAGCCAACTAGCATGGCGGGCTCCAACAACACGGTTTAGCACCAATACTCGGCCACAACAAACCACTAGTGTGTCAACACGCCAAGCAGATCATTCGTGTCCGTGTCTAACGTTGTGGGTTAGTCCCGAAAGCTTGAGCGAGTCCGTCGTCAACTTATTCAGCCAGACTACAGATTTGAGTCACCACTAGAATAGTTATTTTTAGGTTTTTGAGTAGGCCTATATCCTGGTTTAATCTAATTAATCAATTTATTAATCTAACAATAAAAATCCTTATTATTTTTGTCAGAAATGTAAGGTATTTTTACGTTGCAATAAAGTTGACTAAAGTAGAAGCTCATCTTTTGTTTGTAGGTATTTTCACTTGGTAATGAGTAATAAGTAATTATATAGAAATTGCTCATATGTACTGTAACTATAAAGTTACACTTCACTTTAAATAGCTAAATCCTGTGTAACAACTAGCGACAACCTTGTACTTATGCAAATATTACAGATATGTACTCTGTGGTTTATTAGTGTGAATATTTTCTCACTTGGATGGCACTTTGTAGCAAAAATGTGGCCTTTTATAAACGCATTTCATGCAATTCAACTCATTTTACATGACTGGAGACTTTGACAGAATATTTTTTAATACAGCACAAATGATCGAAATGGCAGGCTACTTTGACACTGACAAACTGAGAATCTGAGATCAATAACAACAACCTTGTTTTGAATCCATCAATAGCCTAGGCCTAGGTGTGTGGAGACATATTGTAGGCTACAATATGAGGAGGAAATTATATGGCCAATGCCCTCGTGCCAAAAGCCTCTCTCTCTCTTGTTTTACTTTGTAAAACAATATTTGGAAGTTAAACAATATTTGGAAGTTGATCAAACAGCATACAGTCTTCTCTTTTCAGCAGGAGCCATTTGCTTTCCAACCTGTGTTTTCCCTCGATTTTATTTTAAATATTGCGAAAGGCCTGTTTTGTCTGTATGCTGTTTGTTCACTTACAGAATTCCTTGTTATTGGGCTACAATCCACAAGAAGCTATTGATCCTCTGTGGCGAAATTATATGCCTTCTCATGGGTTAGTAGGCTATTCTGAATGATTTCATTTATTTCTGAACAGACAGCAGTAATTTGATAACTTTGGCAAATGTATTTCAATTCATCAGGGGTGCTGCAGCTCCTCCAGAACCCTTCGCGCGGCTTTGATTCTATAAATAAATAAATGATGACGTGCAACGCTGGAGAGATGAGAGTTGCAGGCTCATGTCTATCAGAGCAGAGAGGGAAAGAGATCATAGAAAGTTAATCTCATTGTAGTTCTGTGAGAGATACAGGCGCGCTTCTTACACAGCCACGGCCACCCGTTGGTCTCACACATACAGTAGGTTACAATGATGCGCAAACCATAAACCCGGGCCCGCCCAACCCCCAAACGCTTAGAATATAGGGCTGAAAATCTCATTTTTCACATTACGTTTTTTTGTGGGGACAGGAGAATTAAGGAAGAGGCAACTCGAATGAACTTTGATCGCTTTTATTAGAATTTGTACTTTGCAAAAATTGAAAATAATTTCCGGCCAAATAGTTTCCGGAACAAAACAATCCAAAACGGAGAGGTGCCGAATCCTCTTCCAGCAGGATCCGGCAGAAAATTAAGCACTGCTTATGGGTTTATCCTCTCACTTGGATGGTAAGGAGGTTCAGGTTGTCATAATGGGTAAAGTACACATTAATCATACATTATTTTACTAGAATAATCTGGGATGATACCCGTATGGTAGACCCCAGTCAGTGAGGTTGACCTATTATCTGCTCTGTTTTTGTAAACTCAATTTAAGCCAGATGGTACACTTTTGGGGGGGGACAAGTGCTAGCAACAATACTGAGTGGAGATTTTGAAAAGTGTGCATTCACGGGTAGGTAATTAGAGCATATTGAGCCTCCAACCTTTAAGCTCAGACACCCAGAGCATCTGTCCACAAGAGATTACAACCTTGTGACAGTTATTAGTTGAGAAGAAAATAAACACTACATTTGTGAATGTTTTGTAACACTGCATGGTAACAAGCATTTGTTGTTACACCTCTGTAATTACAAACTGCAATTACTACCAGCTACATGTTGTTATTACAGTGTAACTATGAGTTACTACAATTAACTATTATACTTGTTACAGTGTAATTACACATGTGGTGAGGCTACTACAGGCATAGGAAAACTGTTAAATGTGTGTTGTATCGGTATCTACCGGTGTGCAGAGGCGACATATTCAGTTTGAACAACCTGAGTTTCCCCAACACAGGAGGTACCAAAGTAATTTAGTCATATTAAACCATTTCATGATCAACACCAATGTTTACACATTTTTACCCTGGTTTGAATTAGATTAAAAGTCTTGCTCCAATTTGAAAATACCAGTGTGAACAGAACAATGTTCACTCCAGGGTTAAAATGAATTATGTTATAATATACACTACCAATCAAAAGTTTGGACACAACTACTAATTCGAGGGGTTTTCTTTATTTTTACAATTTTTTACATTGTAGAAAAATAGTGAAGACATCAAAACTATGAAATAACACATATGGAATCATGTAGTAACCAAAAAAGTGTTAAACAAATCAAAATATATTTTATATTTGAGATTCTTCAAATAGCCACCCTTTGCCTTGATGACAGCTTTGCACACTCTTGACATTCTCTCAACAAGCTTCACCTGGAATGCTTTTCCAACAGTCCTGAAGGAGTTCCTGTCACGGTTTCGGCCGAGGCTGCTCCTCCTCCTTGTTCGGGCAGGCTTCGGCGGTCGTCGTCCCCGGAATACTAGCTGCCACCGTTCGATGTTTCATGTTTGTTTGGTTTTGTCTGTTTGTAACACCTGTCCCTTGTTAGTGTTTGATTGTGTTCCCTATTTAGTTTCGTATTTGGGTCAGGTGTTATGTGTGATTGTTTGTGTCAGCTGTTTCATGTTGATGGGGTTTTTTCTCTCATACTGTTGTTTTTGAGAGTCCGCACTGCGTGCGCCTTTTCTTGTTTTACGCACTGTTGTTGTGTGCGTTTAGTCGCTCTTGCCTCCCGGTTGGGTTGGCTATTTCTCCTGTCTGGAGTTGTTTTCACCACTAAAGACTGTTGACGAACACTTTTGTGCCTGCGCTTGATTCCCTTCACCACATCCACACTCAGCGTTCTGACAGTTCCCACATACAGTGGGGGAAAAAAGTATTTAGTCAGCCACCAATTGTGCAAGTTCTCCCACATAAAAAGACGAGAGAGGCCTGTAATTTTCATCATAGGTACACATCAACTATGACAGACAAATTGAGGAAAAGAAATCCAGAAAATCACATTGTAGGATTTTTAATGAATTTATTTGCAAATTATGGTGGAAAATAAGTATTTGGTCACCTACAAACAAGCAAGATTTCTGGCTCTCACCGACCTGTAACAACTTCTTTAAGAGGCTCCTCTGTCCTCCACTCGTTACCTGTATTAATGGCACCTGTTTGAACTTGTTATCAGTATAAAAGACACCTGTCCACAACCTCAAACAGTCACACTCCAAACTCCACTATGGCCAAGACCAAAGAGCTGTCAAAGGACACCAGAATCAAAATTGTAGACCTGCACCAGGCTGGGAAGACTGAATCTGCAATAGGTAAGCAGCTTGGTTTGAAGAAATCAACTGTGGGAGCAATTATTAGGAAATGGAAGACATACAAGACCACTGATAATCTCCCTCGATCTGGGGCTCCACGCAAGATCTCACCCCGTGGGGTCAAAATAATCACAAGAACGGTGAGCAAAAATCCCATAACCACACGGGGGGACCTAGTGAATGACCTGCAGAGAGCTGGGACCAAAGTAACAAAGCCTACCATCAGTAACACACTACGCCGCCAGGGACTCAAATACTGCAGTGCCAGACGTGTCCCCCTGCTTAAGGCAGTACATGTCCAGGCCCGTCGGAAGTTTGCTAGAGTGCATTTGGATGATCCAGAAGAGGATTGGGAGAATGTCATATGGTCAGATGAAACCAAAATAGAACTTTTTGGTAAAAACTCAACTCGTCGTGTTTGGAGGACAAAGAATGCTGAGTTGCATCCAAAGAACACCATACCTACTGTGAAGCATGGGAGTGGAAACATCATGCTTTGGGGCTGTTTTTCTGCAAAGGGACCAGGACGACTGATCCGTGTAAAGGAAAGAATGAATGGGGCCATGTATCGTGAGATTTTGAGTGAAAACCTCCTTCCATCAGCAAGGGCATTGAAGATGAAACGTGGCTGGGTCTTTCAGCATGACAATGATCCCAAACACACCACCCGGGCAAAGAAGGAGTGGCTTCGTAAGAAGCATTTCAAGGTCCTGGAGTGGCCTAGCCAGTCTCCAGATCTCAACCCCATAGAAAATCTTTGGAGGGAGTTGAAAGTCTGTGTTGCCCAGCGACAGCCCCAAAACATCTCTGCTCTAGAGGAGATCTGCATGGAGGAATGGGCCAAAATACCAGCAACAGTGTGTGAAAACCTTGTGAAGACTTACAGAAAATGTTTGACCTGTGTCATTGCCAACAAAGGGTATATAACACAGTATTGAGAAACTTTTGTTATTGACCAAATACTTATTTTCCACCATAATTTGCAAATAAATTCATTAAAAATCCTACAATGTGATTTTCTGGAAATTTTTTCCTCATTTTGTCTGTCATAGTTGACGTGTACCTATGATGAAAATTACAGGCCTCTCTCATCTTTTTAAGTGGAAGAACTTGCACAATTGGTGGCTGACTAAATACTTTTTTCCCCCACTGTATAATGAGCACTTGTTGGCTGCTTTTCCTTCAGTCTGCCGTCCGACTCATCCCAAACCATCTCAATTGGGTTGAGGTCGGGGGATTGTGGATGCCAGGTCATCTGATGCAGCACTCCATCACTCTCCTTCTTGGTAAAATGGCCCTTACACAGCCTGGAGGTGTGTTGGGTGAATATTCTGTTGAAAAACAAATGATAGTCCCACTAGGCCCAAACCAGATGGGATGGCGTATCGCTGCAGAATGCTGTGGTAGCCATGCTGGTTAAGTGTGCCTTGAATTATAAATAAATGACAGACAGTGTCACCAGCAAAGCACCCCCACACGATAACACCTCCTTCTCCATGCTTTACGGTGGGAACTACACATGCGGAGATCATCTGTTCACCCACACCGCATCTCACAAAGACACGGCGGTTGGAACCAAAAATCTCCAATTTGGACTCCAGACCAAAGGACACATTTCCACCGGTCTAATGTCAATTTCTCGTGTTTCTTGGCCCAAGCAGGTCTCTTCTTATTATTGGTGTCCTTTAGTAATGGTTTATTTGCAGCAATTCGACCATGAAGGCCTGATTCACACAATCCCCACTGAACAGTTGATGTTGAGATGTGTCTGTTACTTGAGCTCTGTGAAGCATTTATTTGGGCTGCAATTTCTGAGGCTGGTAACTCTAATGAACTTATCCTCTGCAGCAGAGGTAACTCTGGGTCTTCCATTCCTGTGGCGGTCCTCATGAGAGAATACACTAGAAGAAACTTTCAAAGTTCTTGAAATGTTCCGTATTGACTGACCTACATGTCTTAAAGTAATGATGGACTGTCATTTCTCTTTGCTTACTTGAGCTGTTCTTGCCATAATATGGACTTGGTCTTTTACCAAATAGGGCTATCTTCCGTATACCCCCCTACCTTGTCACAACACAACTGATTGGCTCAAACGCATTAAGAAGGAAAGAAATTCCACAAATTAACTTTTAAGAAGGCACACCTGTTAATTAAAATGCATTCTAGGTGATTACCTCATGAAGCTGGTTGAGAGAATGCCAAGAGTGTGCAAAGCTTTCATCAAGGCAAAGGGTGGCTATTTGAAGTATAAAATATAAAATATATTTAGATTTGTTTAACACTTTTTGGTTACTACATGATTCCATGTGTTTTTTCATAGTTTTGACGTCTTCACTATTATTCTACAATGTAGAAAATAGTAAAAATAAAGAAAAACCCTTGAATGAGTAGGTGTGTCCAAACTTTTGACTGGTAGTGTATATGAACATTTGTGACCGAATTATAAGGTTCTATCTGCAAAAATATGATTCTGAGATAATTGATAATACAGTTGAATGTTGTAAGCTATTTTTTTTAGAGTACTTTATTGGTATAGAACATTGTACAGAACAATTTATACACAAACCACCTGTCGTCTGGTTTGCTTGGTTAGCTAGCTAGCTAATAGAAAATGCCATGGCAAGCAAGGTAGGAATTAAGCTAGCTAGCTAGCCTGTTATGCTAACGACTACGTAAACCGTTTAGCTTGCTAGCTAACGTCAGCAAGCTAAATACATGGCTCTGAGTCTGGCTGGCACTGGCAGGAGTATGGGTTAACATTGGTTACATTAAATTATTCAACATCTTGTTTGCTAGCTAGCTTACAATGTTAGCGAAGCCAGCTGCAGTCACATATTGGCTACCTAGCAACATGACATTTTTTCTAATTTCTGGAGGCAGTGGAAATGCAATTTGAGCTAGCCCACCAAGGCCAGCACAACCTGGGATGACTTCAAAGTGCCAATGGAAACAGGGTTTAAGAGTTCCAAACCTCTCTGCCAATAACAGCTAGTTTTCTGTTTTCCCCTCCCCACTCAGACCACTCACAGTCCTAGCAAAATTCTTGCTTGAGAGATTGCTCTTTGCTAACAAGCTATTTTTTTTTCTTTTTGACCATTTTGATTGAAAACAATCACAGTAAGGTACTTAATTGTTACCCAGAAATGATTTGATATTGAGATAAAAATGGCTACATTGGACCTTTAAAGGACAGCTTTATCATCAATCCAAATACCGAAATACTTATAATGGGTATGTTTGTTGACATCTGTTTGTCAAAATTGTTTGAAAATAGAAACTTTTTTGTAGTTGTTTTTTGAATTTGGGGTTATTACATTGTAATTGAAATAGATGTTTACATTTCGACCTGCAGATGTGAGGACCTTCCACTCCTTAACCTAGAGGGGGTGTGAGAGGACCCAGACGTCACCAGAAGTACCACAAGGGCATTTCCTAGCTCCTTATTACCATATACAGCAACATAAAACAGGACTTTCTACCGACAAAAAAAAAAGGCAGTGTCCTGTCATTGGTCATGTTGTGGTAAATTATACAGAAACCTGGACATTATTTCTTAACTGTATTACAGGCTATGTAATGTATGGTAACAGGCTGTTCTGATTTTCTACAACAAAAAGTCCAGGTTATAACATACAAATTGAGTTTGATATGCAACAGAATGTAAACCTTCAGGTCTAACAGCTTACAATGTATTTTCAGTGAAAGCCATGTTGACATTTTGGTTTTCAAATAGGACCGCAAAAATCCACATCAACCAAATTCGAAGGACAGTTCGGTCAGAGATACACTATAAAGTCAGTTGGTAGAGCACGGCGCTTGCAATGCCAAGGATTGTGGGTTTGATTCCTGCTGGGGCCACCCATATGTAAAAATGTATGCATGACTAAATCACTTTGGATAAATGGCATGTACTATTATTATTTTAAGGGGTTTTATTGGATGATAATACGGGATGACTATTCAGGGCAGAGCCCCACCTGTTTTGAGCCCCAGATATTTAGCAACATTTTTAAAAAACATTTTTTTTTTGTTATAATTTTTGGGGGAGGACTTGCCTGTTTTACATGTTATTTTGGCATTAATACATGTCACATATCAGTTTGAAAACAATGTAAAAAATAATAATAATATATATATCATTGAGTTAATAAAGCCGCATACAAACATGGTCTATTTTTTGTTTTCTTGAGTAAGGCAGCTCCAAAATGCAGAGGTTTCAGCCTAGCTCAATGCTTTCTGTGGTGGTGGGGCAAGCCAGCAGAAAATACGGAGCGTTGCGCCATGATTGGCTCAGTGTTCTGTCATTCATGGGGACACTAAGTCACCGCCAAGTCTAAGGGTAGCACTAGAAAATTCAAGCCCCTTGGGTGCTGCCATAGAGTTACATTAGAAGTGTCCATCCAAGAAGACTCAAGGTCATTGGCCACAGATAAAATGACGTCAAATCACATTATATCTACAGTAGCTTTGGTTGGACTGATCATGTCAACGTCATACTTTCAAAATCTTAGCTAGCGGTCATCATCATGAATCAAGTCGACAATCTACTGGCAAATCCTTTTTAATCCTCGTCATATGGAGAGAAATAATGAAGGGAAATTATAGATAAAACGTATCGGTGCTCATCGGCCATTGGACATAAATCAAATCAAATCAAATCAAATTGTATTGGTCACATGCGCCGAATACAACAGGTGCAGACATTACAGTGAAATGCTTACTTACAGCCCTTAACCAACAGTGCATTTATTTTAAACAAAAAAAGTAGGAATAAAACAACAACAAAAAAGTGTTGAGAAAAAAAGAGCAGAAGTAAAATAAAGTGACATAAAGTGACAGTAGTTGGAAATCGCAAATTCAACAATGAGTGGTTTGGAAGGAATCAGTGGCTAAATGCAAGCATTGCAAAGCAATCATTAGCCTGCTATTCAGTGGAATGGATGTGTGGTCCCAAGTCTAAGATTAAAAGGGTCTCTTTTCCTAGTTTAAAATGATAAACATTCAACATTGGCCATGCTGTCAATGAAGCATGATTTGTGCCGTGCTCAAAACAACTTAACTCGGAACTGCAAAATCTGACTTTAGTGAGTTCAAGACAACTGTGAACTCTGGAAAAACTAGCTACGACTGGGAAAATACATTTTGAACTTTCATCCAACTCGGAATTGTACATTTGGAACTCGGGCCTCTTTCTATACAGTGAGGGAAAAAAGTATTTGATCCCCTGCTGATTTTGTACGTTTGCCAACTGACAAAGAAATGATCAGTCTATAATTTTAATGGTAGGTTTATATGAACAGTGAGAGACAGAATAACAACAACAAAATCCAGAAAAAACGCATGTCAAAAATGTTATAAATTGATTTGTATTTTAATGAGGGAAATAAGTATTTGACCCCCTCTCAATCAGAAAGATTTCTGGCTCCCAGGTGTCTTTTATACAGGTAACGAGCTGAGATTAGGAGCACACTCTTAAAGGGAGTGCTCCTAATCTCAGCTTGTTACCTGTATAAAAGACACCTGTCCGCAGAAGCAATCAATCAGATTCCAAACTCTCCTCCATGGCCAAGACCAAAGAGCTCTCCAAGGATGTCAGGGACAAGATTGTAGACCTACACAAGGCTGGAATGGGCTACAAGACCATTGCCAAGCAGCTTGGTGAGAAGGTGACAACCGTTGATGCGATTATTCGCAAATGGAAGAAACACAAAATAACTGTCAATCTCCCTCGGCCTGGGGCTCCATGCAAGATCTCACCTTGTGGAGTTGCAGTGATCATGAAAACGGTGAGGAATCAGCCCAAAACTACACGGGAGGATCTTGTCAATGATCTCAAGGCAGCTGGGACCATAGTCACCAAGAAAACAATTGGTAACACACTACGCCGTGAAGTACTGAAATCCTGCAGTGCCCGCAAGGTCCCCATGCTCATGAAAGCACATATACAGGCCCGTCTGAAGATTGCCAATGAACATCTGAATGATTCAGAGGAGAACTGGGTGAAAGTGTTGTGGTCAGATGAGACCAAAATCGAGCTCTTTGACATCAGCTCAACTCGCCGTGTTTGAAGGAGGAGGAGGAATGCTGCCTATGACCCCAAGAACACCATCCCCACTGTCAAACATGGAGGTGGAAACATTATGCTTTGGGGGTGTTTTTCTGCTAAGGGGACAGGACAACTTCACCGCATCAAAGGGACGATGGACAGGGCCATGTACCGTCAAATCTTGGGTGAGAACCTCCTTCCCTCAGCCAGGGCATTGAAAATGGGTCCTGGATGGGTATTCCAGCATGACAATGACCCAAAACACACGGCCAAGGCAACAAAGGAGTGGCTCAAGAAGAAGCACATTAAGGTCCTGGAGTGGCCTAGCCAGTCTCCAGACCTTAATCCCATAGAAGATCTGTGGAGGGAGCTGAAGGTTCGAGTTGCCAAACGTCAGCCTCGAAACCTTAATGACTTGGAGAAGATCTGCAAAGAGGAGTGGGACAAAATCCCTCCTGAGATGTGTGCAAACCTGGTGGCCAACTACAAGAAACGTCTGACCTCTGTGATTGCCAACAACGGTTTTGCCACTAAGTACTAAGTAATGTTTTGCAGAGGGGTCAAATACTTATTTCCCTCATTAAAATGCAAATCAATTTATAACATTTTTGACATGCGTTTTCTGGATTTGTTTGTTGTTATTCTGTCTCTCACTGTTCAAATAAACCTACCATTAAAATTATAGACTGATCATGTCTTTGTCAGTGGGCAAACTTACAAAATCAGCAGGGGATCAAATACTTTTTTCCCTCACTGTAGCTACGACCTGAAGATCACTGACATCATCATGATTCAACCTTTTTTTTCTGAGTTCCCAGTTGTCTTGAAAGCATCATAAATCCAGAGAATGCCAGACTTTGATGCCAAAGTTTGATGACAACATTTGCCCACGAAGGACCACCGCGCCACCTTCCTGTTCAAGTGAGCACAGCCTAACAAGGTGAGTCCAAAAATGTATTGTATACTGCTGCATAAATTATGTAATATGCCAGGAAGATATGTAAACTGTAGCTAAGAAAGTAATACTAAGTGTATGTTGTGTAGTAAGCTGTTAGGAATCCATGTGCCTCACCCTAATAATTTGGTCTATTTTCACCTCTTAATTTCGCCTACTGTTCTGATTTGGTGGTGCACATGTAGCCTATAACCTGTTTTTGAGAAATGTAATAATCGAATGTTGTAACAGCTTTCATTGTCTGCTTATAGGCTCCCTTTATTTGTAAACAACAGCTGGTGCACAATATCTAAAGAAGTCTCGAGGTTTTGCTCGCCTGAGGTAGAGTATCTCATGATGAGCTGTAGACCACACTATCTACTGTGATGTCACGAGAGGCTGTGTCCTGGAGGGACGTTACATCCCCCTGAGATGGCTGCAAACCCAGACAGCTATGGCTCCATCTGCTGGTATGGTCGGGAACTCCACCCCTCTATGGCCAATCTTCCCACGCAGCTGAAACAAATCAGGAGCTGATGAGCTGAAGGTTTGGGAAGGGAAGAGACACACTGAGGGAGTGTGTGGGGGGTGAAGAGACACAGTCTCCAAACCGTGCTCTCTGGAGGACAAGAGTGCTGCACGTCCACTTCCATGAGGAATATAAGGATTTGGAGATACTTACCTTTGGGAAATACTCACCTTTGGATATATGCACCTGTGGAAATACGTGAGAGACATTTGGAAGGACTTTTTGCTGGGTTGGCCCCTAGCTGCAACGTGGACTACAGTAAGGCTGGGGAAAAGTTATCTGAGCGAGTGAGAATTATGATTTTGGATGTGGAAGAGACATCCCTGAACTGTTAACCCTTAAAGAGCCACAAGAGAACAGAATTTTGTTATATTTTCGTTAATTTCCCAAGACCTATAATAAAATCCTTGTTTTGTTTGAACCTTGTCTCCTTGCACTACTTGAGCAATCCCGCTGAAAGCTGTGTAGCCTCTCGTGACGTCACAGATGGTGGAGAATACGGGCACGCTCAGCGTTAATAGTGCATGTCAGAGGAGGATACCGAAGGTTTGATCACCCAGTTTTCCAAGTTGGCCATAGGCTCCCCGCCGACTGAAATGGAGGACATATTGAAAGCCCTTGTTGCTGGCCAGCAAGCCCAGATGCAAGCAAACGTGGCTCTCTTGGAGGAGCAAAAGAAAGCCAACCTTCTGAAGGCAGAGGAATTGCAGTTGCAGAGACAGAGGGTTGTCCAAAATACCCGCCCAATAAAGGCAAGTGACTTTATATCTAAGATGGGAGCTACCGATGACATTGAGGCATACCTGCATGCATTTGAGGCCACGGCCACTAGGGAAGCCTGGCCCAAGCAACAGTGGGTTGGTCTGTTAGCCCCTTTCTAACCGGGGAATCGCTGAATGCTGTCCGGGACCTGGGCCCTGACCAGGTTACTGACTATGATGCCCTGAAGTCTGAGATCCTCAGCAGATATGGACTCACAAAGTTTGGTATGGCCCAGCGCTTTCACGGCTGGACCTTCCAACCAGACCAACCTCCTCGGGCGCAGATGCATGAACTTGTCCGAATCGCAAGGAAATGGCTGGATCCGCAGAGGAATACAGCAGCGGCGGTGGTGGAGGCCGTTGTGGTGGATCGTTACCTACGCGCCCTGCCTTATGAGGCAAAACGGTTCATCAGTCAACAGGCCTTGACCACGGCTGATCTGACCGTGGAAGCTGTGGAAAAGTACCAGGCCACAGCGGAGATGCTGAATGCTTCCCGAAAAAGACCCCAGGAGTGCGGCCCCACCACAAATGGGAAGAACCCGTCCAAAGGACCCCAAGGTCTCGAACCCAGCCACGTCAGGACTTATCCCGGCTCCAGGGGGAGCCAGAAACCAGGCGGGTCCAAGAAGAGTACACCAGGAGGGGGGAAACTCGACAGTGTTACCGGTGTGGGGAGATGGGACATATCTCCTGGCAGTGTGGGAAACCAGCCGATGAACCTATGCCCACTGCGGAGTCCTCCAGCTCAGCACCCACACACCGTTTTGCCTCGCTCTTGGGAGTCGTAGATGGCGGCCCAGATCGACCCCCCACCTGCCCGGTAACTGTGAATCACCATGATGTGGAGGCCTTACTGGATTCTGGTAGCCGGGCCACCCTGGTGCGTAAGGATTTGGTGGGCCCAACGTGTCTGACCCCGGGGAAAGTCCTCCCAGTTTCCTGTGTCCATGGGGACACCAGAGAATACCCCATTACTGAACTTACAATGACCAGCACACGGGGAACCATACACACGACGGCGGGGGTGGTTGATTCCCTCCCCGTCCCTGTCCTAATTGGACGAGACTGCCCAGCCTTTTACCCACTCTGGAGAGAGTCTCAGGAGAGGATAACCCGAGTACCTCGGAAACGGAGAGGCAAGACTCATCCTGGGAAGGCTCCGGTGCAATCCTCCGAGTTACTCACTCCCGCCCGGGCTCTGATAGGGATGGCAGGTGCCCAGACCGACACCGAGACTGGTCCGGATACGGGAGAAGAGAACGCAGCCCAGGAAAGTGCTCCGTTCTCCAGTGAAGAAGACGTCCCAGGCACCCAAGAGCTTCCCCCTCTCACAGGCCAGTATGGGAGGCCCAGCAGAGCAGTCACAGGAATCGTGCTAGCAGCTCCATGCTGGCGTCCTTCGCCGAGACAGAGGAGAGTGAGAGCCGAGAGACCCCGGAGACCGGCACTGTACAACACAGCACCAACTCACTGGATGGAGTGGAAACAGCCGAGGGCTGGCAAGCACCACGGCAATGCGGACGCCCTCTCCCGGCGTGATGCCTTCTTCGCAGCCTTTACCCCGACGAGGACGTCGGTCCCGAGGAGGGGGATGTGTGATGTCACGAGAGGCTGTGTCCTGGAGGGACGTTACATCCCCCTGAGATGGCTGCAAACCCAGACAGCTATGGCTCCATCTGCTGGTATGGTCGGGAACTCCACCCCTCTATGGCCAATCTTCCCACGCAGCTGAAACAAATCAGGAGCTGATGAGCTGAAGGTTTGGGAAGGGAAGAGACACACTGAGGGAGTGTGTGGGGGGGTGAAGAGACACAGTCTCCAACCTGGGCTCTCTGGAGGACAAGAGTGCTGCACGTCCACTTCCATGAGGAATATAAGGATTTGGAGATACTTACCTTTGGGAAATACTCACCTTTGGATATATGCACCTGTGGAAATACGTGAGAGACATTTGGAAGGACTTTTTGCTGGGTTGGCCCCTAGCTGCAACGTGGACTACAGTAAGGCTGGGGAAAAGTTATCTGAGCGAGTGAGAATTATGATTTTGGATGTGGAAGAGACATCCCTGAACTGTTAACCCTTAAAGAGCCACAAGAGAACAGAATTTTGTTATATTTTCGTTAATTTCCCAAGACCTATAATAAAATCCTTGTTTTGTTTGAACCTTGTCTCCTTGCACTACTTGAGCAATCCCGCTGAAAGCTGTGTAGCCTCTCGTGACGTCACACTGTCACGAACCGGCTCAAGTTCGTAACAAAAGGGAGACACGTGGAGACAAGGAGTACTCAAAGTATATATTTATTAATTAAAGTAACTAACTGAAATAACAATGGGGTGTGTAATCAGTAATCAGTAGTGTAAGTGAGTGTTTGCTTGCATAAATGTAATATAGAAAAGTGTTGATAAGTGCCAAAGCAAACAACCCAAAAAGGCCACAAAAATATCACAACCAAAATCAAAGTATCTGCCTGGAGAGAGTCTCCCTAATGAATGTGGAAGAGGTCCATTTATCCTGGGACACACCCGGCCCAGGTGTTTCCCATGTAGCTGACGACCCTCCCAACTCCGCCCACCGGCA
Source organism: Coregonus clupeaformis (assembly GCF_020615455.1). Taxonomy (NCBI): domain Eukaryota; kingdom Metazoa; phylum Chordata; class Actinopteri; order Salmoniformes; family Salmonidae; genus Coregonus; species Coregonus clupeaformis. Next base: position 11,953,345 of record NC_059221.1, on the reverse strand, counting down.
TCCTAACAAGGAAACAAGAACAAAGAGAGAATACGGCAGACAGAGTGGGAGGGTCGTCACACCCCCCCCCATAAGACCGGGGACCAACAAGGACCCCGGACCAACGTACCAGCCCCTGCGTCCCAAACCGACAAATTGTACATGTTCACACCTCCACTTGCCCCACCCATCATCCTCCTCTCCAGACCTCAGCAACCTTACACAGGAAGCAACCTTTAAGAGGAAAGAAGAACACAAGACTAGGAGGGGACAAACAGGAAAGATAGAACATGACAAAATCAAACAATGGTCGGTCACATCAATATTCATGAACAGGGCGCACGTCACCCTGCCCAACCACCTTTCCAAGGTATACAACAGTCGCCTGAGCAAACTCACATTCAGCCAAATTCATCGTGAGGCGACCCGCAGCCAGACGTCCGAACAAGGCCTGAATACGGGACAGATGCTCCTCCCAAGCATCTGCATATATCACTACATCGTCCAGATAAACAGCGCAACCGGCCAGACCAGAGACAACCCTGTTCATAAATCGCTGAAAAGTGGCAGGCGACATTACGCAGTCCGAAACTCATAACCGAATACGAGTACAGACCAAAAGGTGTAATAAAGGCAGAGATTTCACGTGCCCTACTCATCAGTGGCACCTGCCAATACCCCTTTAACAGGTCAAATTTGCTCACAAACGTAGCTGCGCCCGACTTGACCAACGCAGTCCTCCATCCGAGGAAGAGGAAATGAAGGTGTATCCGAAAACAACCCTGGAAATCTCCGAATCAAACCAACCCTCTCTTTCCGCTCATCAACAGGTAGATGAGTAAGAAGGCTATCTACAATCTCCAGTGTCTCTGAATTTTTCAATCTACCCTGCAGTATGCAATCGTCAGGACCAGAAACATCTTCCTGCTCCTGCACAGACCTAGCATGACCAGAACTCAGGGAATAAACAATATCAGCCAAAAGAACAGCCTTACCGTCCTCTGTAGACTCCCCTGTTCAGTCTCAGAGGAACGTGCATAATAGGGTTTTAACAAATTTACACGGCACAGTTGGTGTGCTTTCCTCCGTTCTGGAGTGGCAACTAGATAATTTTGCTCAGTGTACTGGCGCACCACTGTATATGAACCTTGAAACTTGGCTTGAAAAGGAGAACCAACAATTGGCAGCAGAGCCAGAACCTGATCACCTGGACTAAAGTGATGAGGCTCAGCTCGGCGATCATATATGCTCTTCATCCTGTCCTGTGAAGATGATAGCTCCTCTTTAGCCATTTCACCAGCGGCATACAAGCGTCGCCGAAAATCACCCACATATGATAACAGGGACTGAGGAGGCTCGGGAGACTTCCAGTCATCCTGGAGAACAGATAAAAGCCCACGCACCCGATGTCCAAACACTAGGTCATTTGGGCTAAAACCCGTGCTCTCCTGTGAAACCTCCCTAGCAGCTAACAGTAACCAAGGCAACCCCTCCTCCCAATCCTTATCCATCTCAGTACAATAAGCTCTCAACAAAGACTTAAGTGTTTGATGGAAACGTTCCAGTGCTCCTTGACTTTGGGCATGATAAGCGCTAGACAAGTTGTGTTTAATATGGAGTTGTTGGAGAACCTGTCCAAAGAGATTAGAGGTGAAATTAGATCCTTGATCACTTTGAATGACCTTAGGGATTCCAAACAGTGAGAGAAACTGAGTCAAAGCTTTTAACACAGCCTTAGTCGTGATAGACCGGAGAGGGTAGGCAACAGGAAACCTAGTGGTCTGACACATCACAGTCAACAAATAATTACTACCCTTTCTAGAACGAGGCAGAGGACCAACACAGTCAATAATCAAATACTCAAAAGGTTTACTGAGTACAGGAATAGGGAACAGTGGTACCGGCTTAATAGCTTGATTAGGTTTACCAGTTAATTGACAGGTGTGACAAGTTTTGATGAAATCAGAAACATCCCTCTTTAATCTTGGCCAAAAAAAATGTCGTAATATGCGATTGTAGGTTTTTCTCACACCCATATGCCCAGCAACGTCGTTGTGAGAAGTTGTCAGCACCAACTCACGAAGCCTAACTGGTACCACAACCTGACTAATCGCCTCCCCCAGAAAACAACTACCATGAGACATCCACTTCCTCATCAGGACCTCCTCTTGGAGAAAATAGCCCTGTGCGACATCTCCCAACTGTTCTACAGGCACAATTTGGTCCCGCAACTCTTCTAATGTAGGGTCAGCCCGTTGCGCCTCGATTAAATCGGAGCGGGATACGGATAACGGGATAACAGGGAAAACAGTAACAGACTTCTTTATGGTATTCTCGTTAGCCAGTTCCGTGACCAAGTCATCAGGGATCATAGAACGCGTCACTGCACACGCAGAAAACACCTCTGGGAAATTCTGCGCACTCTCATCAGGAATCCCTACAATTGAAGGCTTAGTAGAAACCGCTAAAGATGGAAACACGATAGGCCACACACGCTCCCCAGCCAAGTTATTTCCAAGGATCACGTCAACACCCTCAATAGGCAATGAAGGACGCACCCCCACAACAACCTCACCTTTCACCAGTCCACAATCCAACATCAGTTTATGCAATGGAACTGACAGAGTGTTCAAACCTATTCCCCTAATTAGAACACTATTCCCCGAATCAGTCTCCGCAGAGAAGGGTAACACAGATTCCAACACAAATGATTCAGAGGCACCTGTATCTCTTAGGATCTTTACTGGCACTAGGTTCTTACTTCCTACCATAGACACAAAACCCTCCGTAACAAAAGGTAAATACTGGGATCAATATAGCCCTTCACATGGCTCTGGGCATGAGACAATGCGTCAGGAGTGAACTGATGTGGAACAGGCGCTGCTAACGCTATAGGCCTCGATTTACCATAAGCACCTGTACTGAATTTACCCCTAGACCTAAGAATCGGACATTCATTTTTCCAATGACCTAATTCTCGACAGTAGTGACACTCTTGACCAAAGTCAGTTTTACCACGGGTATCAGGCTCAACCCCAGTTGAATGAAACTCTGCCCGGGAACCGAAGTATCTCGGCGAGCGAGGCCCAAATCTCTGCAAACACCCCCACTCACTCCGAATACGGGGTTCTGCAAAAAAATGTGTGTGAGTCAACACATATTCATCTGCCAAAACCGCAGCTTCAGCGACAGTCTTTATTTTTCGTTCGTTAATGTACGTCGCTATACGATCAGGGATTGTGTCCTTAAATTGTTCTAACATAATCAGATCACACAGCCCTTGGAAAGTCATAACTGCAGAGGCGGAACACCAGCGATTGAACTGTGAAGATAATATTCGCGCAAACTCAACATGAGTCTGCTGATCATCCCTTTTTAAAGTTCTAAATCGTTGGCGGTAAGCCTCAGGGACCAATTCATAACTCTGTAACACAGCCGTTTTAACCTTCTCATAACTAACACTGTCTGCTACACTAAGAGCTGAATATGCTTCTTGCGCTTTACCAGTCAGCACACACTGCAACATCAAAGTGCGATCAGAATCAGGCCAACTCCTAGCGTCAGCAACACGCTCAAACAACGAAAAGAATGTCTCCGGGTCCTTTTCATTAAACTGGGGCAACAACTGTAAATTCCCAACAATATCAAATGTGTCTGGATTACGACCAAAAGAGGAACGACCCCTAGGTAACTCTGGGTCACCTTCCCAGAGCAAACTCTCCCCTGAGAGCTTTCCTTCCCTAACCAACTCTAGTCGCTCTTGTTGCAGCTTGATTTTAGCACGCTCCATATCCTGTTTAAATTCCAATTCCCTTTCATATTTTACACGATCATGCTCCATTTTAGCTTGTTCATGCTCCATTTTAGCTCTTTGTCCATTTCGTTCATGCTCCATTTTAGCTTGTTCATGCTCCATTTTAGCTTGTTCATACTCCATTTTAGATCTTTGTCCATGCTCTAGCTGTAACAGAAGCAGTTCTTTCTGCTGTTCAAAAAGAAGACTACTATGACTAACCGATGGAGCGGTCATTGTAACATATCGGGGAGACAACGTGTCCTCAGCAGAGGCTGCCCCAGTGGTAACATCCAGAATACCACTCTCCATCAAATTGGCCTTCAATATTAACCTAATAGAATTTTTTAGGCGTTTATCACTAATTTCAACCTTGTAGTGTTCAGCAACCTTCAACAGCTGTTCTTTAGTACATAATTCTAACAGTTCTTCTGATGGAAAGCGAATGAACTCATCTACATTAGACGCCATAATCAGGGGAAAAAAAATTAAATATATATATATCATAATAATCTTTCTCAACCCCTCTGCTGAGCACACCAGACACAAGAGAAATACAATCACACCGAGCACCACAGAAAAGAGCTGGGATATGGAGCTTCCCCAAAACCTACAATAACTCAACCCTAGTCTTCGTGCAGATTTGCGGTGGGTAATTACGCACTGTAGCCCGCTGGCAAGGAATTAAACCCCCAGCACGCTGGTAGATTTCCCCAAGCCACGGATGTGCCCCCGAGACAACTGCTCAGTCCACTGACACCACACAAAAATAACAAACATTTAACCATGCCCAACGTATCCCAAAACAAAACACGTCACTAAGCCTATCAGGGGAAAAAAGCTATAGCTCCGGGTAGCAAATGTCACTACCCTACCCAATCTCCCACTGAGGTACACAGCCGATTGTACTCACCTCAGCCCGATGTCCCAACAGCGAGTAGAGCAAGAGTTTCCAGGCTGGGCAGGGACTGGAAACTAACCAATGTACTCTCTCCAACGCAGTACAAAACCCAAAGGCAACCAATACTGCCCTATCAAACTCAAACAAACTAACAAAATTTACAAAGAAAAACCCTACAGAATTGGACATTAACTCCACGTTCTCCCAAACACAACCAGTTCAAAATCCCGGACGAACCCCCACTTGTCACGAACCGGCTCAAGTTCGTAACAAAAGGGAGACACGTGGAGACAAGGAGTACTCAAAGTATATATTTATTAATTAAAGTAACTAACTGAAATAACAATGGGGTGTGTAATCAGTAATCAGTAGTGTAAGTGAGTGTTTGCTTGCATAAATGTAATATAGAAAAGTGTTGATAAGTGCCAAAGCAAACAACCCAAAAAGGCCACAAAAATATCACAACCAAAATCAAAGTATCTGCCTGGAGAGAGTCTCCCTAATGAATGTGGAAGAGGTCCATTTATCCTGGGACACACCCGGCCCAGGTGTTTCCCATGTAGCTGACGACCCTCCCAACTCCGCCCACCGGCATCCTAACAAGGAAACAAGAACAAAGAGAGAATACGGCAGACAGAGTGGGAGGGTCGTCACAACACTACCAAGAGAGTTTTCATCTATATTCTTCGTAGCTGTCTATTTACCACCACAAACCGATGCTGGCACTAAGACCACACTCAATGAACTGTATACGGCCATAAGCAAACAGGAAAACGCTCATCCAGAGGCGGCGCTCCTAGTGGCCGGGGACTTTAATGCAGGGAAACATAAATCTGTTTTACCTAATTTCTACCAGCATGTTAAATGTGCAATCAGAGGGAAAAAAACTCTAGACCACTTTTACTCCACACACAGAGACGCGTACAAAGCTCTCCCTCACCCTCCATTTGGTAAATCTGACCATAATTCTAACATCGTGATTCCTGCTTACAAGCAAAAACTAAAGCAGGAAGCACCAGTGACTCGGTCAATAAAAAAGTGGTCAGATGAAGCAGATGCTAAGCTACAGGACTGTTTTGCTAGCACAGACTGGAATATGTTCCGGGATTCTTCTGATGGCATTGAGGAGTACACCACATCAGTCACTGGCTTCATCAATAAGTGCATCGATGGCGTTGTCCCCACAGTGACTGTACGTACATACCCCAACAAGAAGCCATGGATTACAGGCAACATCCGCACTGAGCTAAAGGGTAGAGCTGCTGCTTTCAAGGAGCGGGACTCTAACCCGGAAGCTTATAAGAAATCCCGCTATGCCCTCCGACGAGCCATCAAACAGGCAAAGCGTCAGTACAGGACTAAGATCGAATCGTACTACACCGGCTCCGACGCTCGTCGGATGTGGCAGGGCTTGCAAACTATTACAGACTACAAAGGGAAGCCCAATGACACGAGCCTACCAGACGAGCTAAATTACTTCGATGCTCGCTTCGAGGCAAGTAACACTGAAACATGCTGTTCCGGACGACTGTGCGATCACGCTCTCCGTAGCCGATGTGAGTAAGACCTTTAAACAGGTCAACATTCACAAGGCCGGTTTACCAGGACGTGTACTCCGAGCATGCGCTGACCAACTGGCAAGTGTCTTCACTGACATTTTCAACCTGTCCCTGACTGAGTCTGTAATACCAACATGTTTCAAGCAGACCACCATAGTCCCTGTGCCCAAGAACACTAAGGTAAACTGCCTAAATGACTACCGACCCGTAGCACACACGTCTGTAGCCATGAAGTGCTTTGAAAGGCTGGTCATGGCTCACATCAACACCATTATCACAAACCCTAGACCCACTCCAATTTGCATACCGCCCCAACAGATCCACAGATGATGCAATCTCTATTGCGCTCCACACTGCCCTTTCACACCTGGACAAAAGGAACACCTATGTGAGAAAGCTATTCATTGACTACAGCTCAGCGTTCAACACCATATTGCCCTCAAAGGTCATCACTAAGCTAAGGACCCTAGGATTAAACACCTCCCTCTGCAACTGGATCCTGGACTTCCTGACGGGCCACCCCCAGGTGGTAAGGGTAGGTAACAACACATCCGCCACGCTGATCCTCAACACGGGGGCTCCTCAGGGGTGCGTGCTCAGTCCCCTCCTGTACTCCCTGTTCACTCATGACTGCATGGCCAGGCACGACTCCAACACCCTCATTAAGTTTGCTGATGACACAACAGTGGTAGGCCTGATCACCGACAACAATGAGACCACCTATAGGGAGGAGGTCAGAGACCTGGCCGTGTGGTGCCAGGACAACAACCTCTCCCTCAACGTGATCAAGACAAAGGAGATGATTGTGGACTACATGAAAAAGAAGAGGACCGAGCACGCCCCCATTCTCATCGACGGGGCTGCAGTGGAGCAGGTTGAGAGCTTCAAGTTCCTTGGTGTCCACGTCACCAACAAACTAACATGGTTCAAGCACACCAAGACAGTGGTGAAGAGGGCACGACATAACCTAAGGAGACTGAAAATATTTGGCATGGGTCCTCAGATCCTCAAAAGGTTGCACCATCGAGAGCATCCTGACTGGTTGCATCACTGCCTGGTATGGCAACTGCTCAGCCTCCGACTGCTCTTTCATTATTTGTTACTTTTATTTCGTATTATTTTATATTGTATTTGTTTGTGATTTTTTTTTGTATTCTTTCTTAAAACTGCATTGTTGGTAAAGGCCTTGTAAGTAAGCATTTCATTGTTGTATTCGGCGCATGTGACAAATAAAATGTTACTTTATTTTATTTATCCTACGGTTATGACTTGGTGTGCAGGGAGAACACTGTAAGAACGGCCCATGTTCTGAATTCTGTCGCTGTACATTTCAAAAGTGCTGAACAAATAGTTATATTGACTACGTCCGTCCTAGCTCGCTCATTAATGTCTTCATCGAAATTACGGAGTGCCTCTTATCCGCTTGTCGTCCCCTTATGCCATAGTTTGTACATCTCAATTGTCTGTAGAAACCACATTTGTTTCAGCAAGTCAGCCATATCATCTATGTGTCTTTAAAAGGCAGTAAATGAGGCTGAATGACCTGTTTCGCTGCCAGACAAGGCTCCGCCGATAGCCAGGTGTAGCAGTGGTAAGGTGTTGGGACTGCTGTTGGTTTGTGGGCACCGTTTGTCACCGTTATAGTGCAATTAATGTATTGTTTAGTGGCTTTCTGGCATGCATTCCACATGTTTGTTTTTATGCCCCACAAAGATGTACATGCTAAAATCGCCACTGGGGATGACAAACAAAACGTGTAGTGGTAAGATACTGCATTATGACATTTTTATATTTACTGTGAAGTATAACATTTTGAGCATGAAGTTGTGAACTGAAAATCCGCATTTATGGAATAAAGCTGTATCATTTCAACAGACTGATACACTCTGTATTGGAGGTCTTACATTATGTTCGATATTTCAATAGTTTGGTTGGTGCATATATTTGTCCTATTTAATACTGTATAAGTGTGTATTATATATTTTTTGCATATCCCAACTCACCATCAGAGAGTGGGGTCATGGTCAGCCATTATCAACAGCGACCCTGTGTAGCTCAGTTGGTAGAGCATGGCGTTTGCAATGCCATGATTGTGGGTTTGATTCCCACGGGGGCCAGTATGAAAAATGTATGCACTCACTAACTATAATTCGCTCTGGATAAGAACGTCTGGTAAAATGTAAAAAAAAATAAGTAAAACAATTAGGATTAAATGCCTTGCTCAAGGGCACATCAATAGATTTGTCAGCTCTGGGATTTGAACTAGCAATTATTCGGTTACTGGCCCAAAGCTCTTACCGGTAGGCACTACCCACTGCCCTTGTTAGTGCATAGTCACGCTTGAGGCTGTGACAGAGACAGGCGCGTTCGCGATTAATCTTTCCTCGATTACTCCTATCCTCTCTCTTCGGCTCTTTCTCAGAGGGTGGCAGGTAGCCTAGCGGATAGAGTGTTGGGTCAGTAACTGGAAGGTCGGTAGTTCAAATTCCTGAACCGACAAAGTGAAAAATCTGTCATTGTCCCTTTGAGCAAGGCACTTAACCCTAAATGCTCCAGGGTCGCAATGAATAATGTCAGTGAGAGTTGTGATACGCATTTGAATTTGTACACACTTGTAAAAACAAGGGCTGGATTCAATCCGTATCACCGAAGATCCGCGTTAAGATTTCAAGGTAATTTCTGGCATTTACCGTGACTGCAGTCTCCGCGAAATGTCAATTGCGCTATGAAGCGGATGTTGAGTGGTTCGGATTGAATAGCCCCCAATTCATTTTATTTTATTAGAGAAGGAGGCGAGGGGAGGATCATTAGACTTTCTCCTCCAATACGGTTGAGAAGGAGATGAGCGGCAAGGAGATAGGACGCAAGGAATCATGGAAAGAATAATTAGATGGAGCCTAGTACATCATTTAAAATGGGATCCATTGAGAAGGACTGTTGGTAGACTAGCCAATGATGCCAGCCCACTAGTTTCAGTACACTTACATCACCTAACCAGTAGTGGGAGCCCTTGCTCTTCACATGACACACCAGCCACCAACAACAGAACCACAGCTTCCCAGAACAGACATGTATGTTGACTTGGGAATGTAGCCTAGAAACGCTATGCGTGGGAGTGAGTAACAGCGTATGTTTAGCAATCACAGTAAATACACTGTAAACATCAACAGTGTCTTCCCGGCACAGAAATTATTGTAGGCTATCATCCATGTTACTCATATGTGCTGGCTGTATCATGTGATAGCTATCTAGAGAAGGAATGACTACTGGTAATATAATTGATGGAAGGAGGGCGATATGGAAGGAGGGAGCAGGTGGGAGGGAGGGGATGTAGATGCAGAAGGGAGGGAGGGGTACAGTGCAGTCTGAGCAGTCTAGTGGAGGGGGGCTGCTCGCCACTACTGAAATGGAGAGAGCCCCCTCCCGGCCTCCCCCTCCTCTACCCGGGTTCCCCTACACAGCTCCCTGGGGAGAGACAGAGGATGCAGGGAGGACCAGGAGAGAGAGCTAGAGGGAGGGAGGGAGAGCGAGAGGGAGAGGGAGAGAGAGGGAGCGAGAGGAGGCAGCAAGGAGTAGGGGAGGATAGAGGAGGCAGGGAGAGACAGAAGAGACAGAGGGGTAGATGAGAAGGCAGGGAGGAACAGGAGTTGCTAGAAAATGCTGAGAGAAGTCACATGCTGTACTCACTGCTGATTTTGGCTTTCATCACCTGGGTGTATTGAAAAAGGCTAATTTCATATTGATTCAATTCTGTGTTAAATGTCTCAAATGGTTATGAGCTAGCACAATACACCTGTCATATATCATACACATGCTATTTCTGTGTGATAGACTAATTGAAAGATCTTAACAAAGCTCTGCCAATAATCAATAATGGTTGATTAACATAGACATCAATTGTTAACCAGAATGATTGCCCCCAATTTGTGTCATAAAGAGAGGAAACACCTGAGTACTGCAGCTATATGACTAAATACACCCCAGTGAGAGGGGAGGGTGGGGAGAGAGAGCGAGAGAGAGAGAGAGAGAGAGAGAGAGAGAGAGAGAGAGAGAGAGAGAGAGAGAGAGAAAAGAAAAGGGCAACCAGTGAAGAACAAACACCATTGTAAATACAACCCATATTTATGTTTATTTATTTTCCCATTTGTACTTTAACTATTTGCACATTGTTACAACACTGTATATATACATAATATGACATTTGAAATGTCTTTATTCTTTTGAAACTTCTGAGTGTAATGTTTACTGTTAATATTTATTGTTTATTTCACTTTTGTTTACTATCTACTTCCCTTGCTTTGGTAATGTTAACACACGTTTCCCATGCCAATAAAGCCCTTAAATTGAATTGAATTGAATTGAATTGAGAGAGAGAGAGAGAGAGAGAGAGAGAGAGAGAGAGAGAGAGAGAGAGAGAGAAAGGGGCAGTGAGAATGAGAGAGAGAGGCAGTGAAAAAGTAAGAACCAGGGAGAAAAAGAGACAGGAGAGAGCGGTAGGTGTGGCTGTCTATGATGTAGGTCGGACTGTAAGCCTGCCTGCTCACACTAAACACATTACCATTCCGGGGCTCAGCCTACAAGCCAACTTCTCCTCCCACCAACCCATGGGACAAGAGGACTTTGTACTGTAGCTCTGGTCCTTCAGGAAGGCTCAGCGTTAGCAAGCCGCACTAACGCCTTGGACCAACGCTAACAGTACTGTAGCTAGCTAGCAGAGCACTCGCTGAACACCTACCTACCAGCACACACAGACATCCCATCACACCGCCTCCACAAAATAAAAACATTAAACAACATCACTGACTACACCCTCAATACATGTCTGTCCTGAGACAGAGAGGTATAGGGCTGGGCGTTATAATGGATATAAAGCTCTATGAACGTGATATGTGTGTTTTTGTTTGGCGTGTGTAGTGTGAGCAAGGTTGAGGCAGGGAGGCTAGTAGCTGGCACAGCATCTCCCAGTGCCATGGTGATGTCCCAGTGCTCTGGTTGTTGTCTCCCAGTGCAGTCACTGGGCCATGTGTGTGTGTGTCATACTGGGAGTGGGCTGCTGAGTCAGCCTGCTCTGCTGCATTCATTTATCTGCACTGCAGTGCTCCACTCCACTCCACCACTCCCTCCCCCTCCCCTTCCCTCGCTCTCTGCCGCGCTCACTCTCCCCATCTCACTGCACTCACACAGCCATCCCTGACAGAGCGAGGGAGACGCAAAGGAAGAGAAGAGACGGTCAATAGAAAAATGGACTGGGTCCGACACGCATAATTGTCTGGATGAACGGATAAGATAGAGAAAAACATTTCATATAGAAAAAAAACGTGAGACAGAGCGAGAGAGAAGAGGAGGATCGGGGGAAGAAGAAGAGAGAGAAATGCTGGGAGAGAGCTGATCAGAGCAGGGGAGACCATGTGACTAGAAGAGAGAACCAGGCAGGGTTGAACATTTTGTGACAGGGAGAGGGAGGGAGGGAGGGGACAAGAAGACGGAGCGATGAGAAGGAGAGAAAGAGGGAGGGAAGGGACAGGGAGAAGGAAAGGAGAGGAAGGAAATGTGAATGGAGGGGCTTTGAGTGTGCAGTGCAATATACACAAAATGAGAGTCAGTACCATACACTGTCTTTGTTGACGTCAGCAATACAACTCTACTACATCAGATTCATACAACCCCATCTTCTCCTAAATGTATTTCCTCTATTCCTTCTCTTATTCCTTCTCTTATTTCAGGCGATGAGAGAAACTCCCATATCAATATATCCCAGTGTGGGCTATCTCAGACCTATTCACACATATCCTGCATCCCAAATGGGAGCCATTTGGTCAATATTACTGCACTATAAAGGGTTCCATTTGGGACGCCTGATCAAAGGTACTGCACTATAAAGGGAATAGGGTGCCATTTGGGGGGTGATAGTGATACCGAACCTTTGGGCTATCTACTCTCTAGTTCTTTACAGTGAACCACAAAAAGAAGCAGCAGCGTGGCTATACAGATGGACTCACCAGTATAATGGTCTTTGGTCTGTCTTATGGCTGAGGGGGGGATGTTGTTAACATGGGGCTTTTAACAAATTCAATACAGCCATTACATTTCAAAGGATAGCTTTCAGCGGCCAGGAAGGACTGTTAGCTGCTATGCCATACCACACTTGGCTCCATTTCCTCGAGTGTGTTGTGATGCACCAATAACATCCACAGTACTGTAGGAACCAAACAAAATGAGCTAATACACAGAGAATGGTGACAGAGTGCAGGGCAAATAATTCTAAGTGCTAGGCTAGTATAATCAAATTGTTAAATGATGAGTAAGAGTCAGTAAAAAGGACATATAAAAGTCATTTATATTCGAATTGGCATCAAAAGTGTTGCCTACTGTAACTAAAATTAGTGAGGAATCACAATATTGTATAAGTCTATACTGTAGATATGTGGAAATATTTTGAATCTCTACCAATTGTTTTAATAAATCACAATATAGTAGAAGTCTTCCATACTGTAGAATATATATTCTGAATCTTGCTCTAGTTCAAAATAACCCACAGACAATACAGTTTGTAACTGGAAGGCTGCTTTATTGGTAATAAAAAGGTTCGTGCTCAAATGAAGACAATCTTTCATAAGTTCTTACTAAGAGTCCAAGTGGTTGTGCATCACTACCATCATACTGTATATATCCTGTTTTATATCACGGTGTTCAAATGATAAACAACAGTTTGAAAAGCACTTTTTAATTATTTTTCAGCAAAAAAAGAAAAAAAGCCTATAATAAATCCATGCTAAAAAAGAAAAAAAGAAAACAGAGTCCCATAATTTAATTAATTCAATATTGATACAAAAATAAATTTCAGATGGAAAGAACAGAAATATAGAAGGCAAGCTGCTTTTTCACAAGCCATAGAAGTGGGTGACACACATAAGCACAAGAAACATAACGTTTTCAGTTTGAGCTGTTTTGTTAGGTAACATCACATTGTTGAAGTCTATCTAGAAGAGAAGAAGTGGGGTGTAAGTTTGTTTGCTCGCTTGTAGTAGTTGTTAGGATGATCTGATCCCCGGCAGTATTATTTCTGACTCCTTGCATTATATCGTACGGACAGACAGTGTCGTGTTTCAACTCAACGACCACCCCAACCTCACCTGTTCCCTCCTTCCACAGTTTTGAACATTTAAGTGTGGTATCATTATCTTCCAAAAATCACAGAAAAAGCAGAAAAAGGCACATGCCAATGAGTGGAGTTATAACACTAGATTAGAAACAAACCATTCAAAGTAAAGGTGAGAGATGATTGAAGCGTTGAACTGTAAGTGTTGAACTGTAATGGCCCTGATGTGGTGTGGCTGTATTTATGTGTGTGTGGGTAGTCCTACTAGGGTTTGTGGCTGTATGTATGGGTAGAGATAGATAGATTGGCCTGCTAGACCTTGTGGATGGATGGAGGGATAGATAGATAGGTAGATAGGTAGATAGGTAGATAGGTAGATAGATAGATATACCTACTATGCCTTGGTTGGGATAGACATACTCCATATTCACTGGAAGAGGCAGTCCCATCCGACTCACTTCATCTTATTGGGCCAAATTGCTGATTAGTTAGGTTGGTGAGTGAATAGTTGTGTGTCTGTTTGAATGTGTGTGTGTGTGTGTGTGTGTGTGTCTATTCTGTGTATGTGTTAGTGTTTTTTAAGTGAAGGTGAAAAAGTATGAAAATTTTGCAGAAGAATGTGACAAATGTGCTGGTAGCATAAACCTGTAATCATATCAGGCTACAATCCATGGCAGCAGCTCCAGTGACATTGTATGAGCTATTTCCCAACACATACAGTAGGGTGCTGGAAACCAACCAGTTTTAGACATCCACTGAACATGTTGCACATAAATTAAATGTGACAAACAAACAGTGTTCTTTTGTAATATGTATATACATATAGACATATATATGTATACATGTATATATATTTTTGTATTATATAATATCTATATTTCATTCAATTTCCGTCAACAAAGTGAAAAGTGTCTCAAAAAATCCAAAAGGTAACAAATGTGACAAAGGGCATAGCTGGAAGCCATTCTATACTGTTATTGTTTCATTTTAGATTATTATTAGTACTTTTTTAAAATTCCATATTTACAAAAAACACAACAAAGCATGCCGATAAAATAAAAGTATATAGTACATTATTTATAGTTTCTCTCAAAAAGTTCATTCTTTTTCAGTGATTGTGCCACCATAGCCCGCACTGTACATATATTTCTTATTTTTGTTAATTTTCTCTCCAAGTAAGTTCAATGATCAATGCATCATTCATCTAAAACATCAGATCCAAAATGAACACGGGTTAACATTGGATGACAGTGTTTGCTCTTATGGTTATATCGTCATTGAACGATCAATCGGGAATGTATTTGGTTTTAAGTGTGCAGCAGCCAAACAGACGGATGTTATCTGGAGACATGTCTTTATATTGTAAACAGTCCTCTAGATAGTATTATAATAGACAGGACATGGGGATATCAGGTACAGGTACAGGCAGTGTTCAATCAACACACCACAATGGCTTCAATGGTGTGTCCGTAGATACCAGGTTGTTGTCTGACCAGGCATCCGTTTGTTTGTTTGTTTGTTTGTATAGAGGACCGATCATCACATCACGCCTGTGTAGAAAAAAACAGCAGATACCTTAAAGAGGAAGTGTTAATATTATGTCTCGTCTTGTCTAATCTGCCTGTCACTAAGAGATCTGACTCGTATCGTTGGTTCGGCCTACGCTGGCCTGGCCTGGCCTAGCGCTCGCTCTCTCATCTTGTTTAATCTGAGTCGTAGTAGCTTCAAACTGCCTTTAAAAACGCCTCACACGTTCTTACAGGCACGATTCTACTGTGAATCATGAATCAACTTACCATGAGATGATACGAGTTGGTCATACAAGGCCTATCTGATAGAAGTCTAATACTCTTATTCTGAAGAGACAGAGACAATCTGTGAGAAACTACGGTTGGACGGTTCACGCCACTTTGAGCTTATCCCCAGGCAGATTTTTCATTTATCAAACATACAGCAGGTGACCAATAAAATAATAGCCTACTAGCACATGACATGATGATGCAAGCCTGGGTCTAACATCTCTACACTACAAACAGTGTTGAAGAGGTCCCACAAAACGCAATGATACACTGACAAACATGGGACTTTCAGCACTCACTCCTATGAAGACAAAAGCACTATTCTCCCTGCTGCTCTGGCTCGCCATCTTGACTTTCTCTGATCATTTTAATTCATGGCAGTCAGTCTAGAAACTGTGGAGGGTCCGGGAGAGGTTCTGTCGAGTCTCTCCATTGGTCCATTTTTATACCATCCTCCACCTCCCTAATTAAGCCTATCCAATCAGATCTGTTTTTATTCTCTACAGTCCAACCCTTAAGCCTTCCATGCCCGACTGTCTTTTAGTCATACAGCACATCATGCCAGGAGTGACTGAGCATGTCTTGCTGCAGCTGCTCTATGTATCCTCTATCTGTCCTCTATGTTACTTCTACAGTATGTATATATGCTGCTTTATAGATGGCCAACTACGCCACATACATTCTCACTGCTCGAAAAGTCGAACTTTCTTCTGAGAATGATTGCATTGCAAGAAGGACATTAGATTCAGAGAAGGACATCTATTTACTTCAGAGCTGGCAACTCAAAGTGTCTGGAAAAAGCCATCGATGTACCACTGGGTCACAGTGAACGATATTCTAATAGGGAACTAACTGAGTGACAGAGGAAAGAAGTGGATAAAACAGATATGAAAAGAAGAACGAATCTATGGAAGCATCACTATATCTTTAGTACATTTCAAACAGCTGTTTCAAAATCTGTTACACCTCCCCCTACAGTACTACTGATTACACTCTCTCTTCTCTGTCCACAGACAGACAAAGCATTGGAGGATAATTTAAAATTTCAACTGACACTTTAGCTCGCTACACACTAATCTCTAAAGGATATGGCTATACAGGATATGGCATCAAACATTGCCTGTTCGTACTGCCACAGCAACAACAACAAGACGGAGTTAGTTGGAGACCACAGGTAAGGGTAGTAGCCGTAGTAACACAGCTAACACTGGTAACCATAGTAACACAGGTAAGGGTGGTAACCGTTGGATGTAAAAAGGTAAATCAAGGTAGGTTGCTAAGCCCCAGATTTGGTTTCTTTAGAATGGTCTGAAAAGTTTATTCTAAATCTGTGCATCCTCATTCTGAAGATATACTCTTGATAGAACTCAGCAGCAACTTTCCCTATCCCTCTCAGAACATACAGAACAGCAAAAAACCTTTCTAGTTTCTGTTTTTCTTAAATGTGCCTGAATAGAGCTTTGCCTCTGAGTGCCTCACTACATCCTCTGTTAAAATCCCAACGGGCTTCATAAAAAGATCGGTCTGGCAGTTGAAAAGCAACATTATATAGTAAAGGGTAGGTCATACCACTTTATTCCTTCAATATTGTATATATAGATGTTTATATATATATCATATATAAATCATTTCCCAGTTATATTTCTCATATAAATTTTTCCAGTGGACGGCCTCAAACGTATGGTCAAGCCATTGTAGTGGTCAGAGAATTAGTGTCTTGTGGACTATGATTACGTCATGCATGATTCCTGATCAAAACATGCCTTCATGCAAGTCATTTCTATGCATTGAACGAGCACAATAATTATTAGTTATCTGAGACTCGGTCGGTCAGAGCGAGTCCCCGCCCTTCTTCAGCCCAAGTCTAAACATTGACTAATGCCCCCTACCCAGTGTGACAGTGTGAAAGCCCATGTAGAAAATGTATTTTTCATAATGTCAGTATAACAAAGAGAGAGAAGATGAAGAGACTAGTGTGACATGGGCTAAATGTTATTTGTTATTTTTTTTTGCTGCTCAAATAATGTAAAGACGCAAGTATATTCAGCACAAACAAACGAAAAGTAAAAACCCTTTGTCTACTGTTCTGGGTTTTTTCCTTTCTTTCTCTAATCTTTCATTCTTCGTATTTAAAACTTGCTTAGATGTTGATTATTGTATATGTTTCCTTGATAAGAAGGACGGTACTGGAACTGGATGTTACAGAGGCCCGGTCAGACTGCGTAGTAGAACAGTTCTAGAGAGTTCTGTAGGGTTCCGTTCCGTTCCACACCTGGGGTGCTCCCATAGTGGTGGACCTTTCGCTGCAGGGGCTCGTCCACACAGGGTGGTGGCAGTCAGAGACTCTTTGCTCCAATAAATCTCCCTCCATCTTGTTTGCAGGGGTTTCTGTCCCTTTTTTTCGATAATCCCCAACATATATGTAATATGTAGTATGCCAATGGCGGGCACACCTTTATTATTATTGAGTTATTATTGATAATTATTTATATTATCATGGTTCTTCCTCACATTATTTCCAAGATATAAAGAAGAAATTCATCATTAGGCAGTAAAATCCTTTTGTGATAATGATGGTATCCTAACTAAATCCTTATCGTGGGCAACATGTACATCGCCATCGGTGGTTTTCTTCAACCGACCCTAAGTATCCAACGACAAATCTCGATCCTTCATTTTGTATTGTATTTAAGTCTGTAAACATTTTTTTGTTTGTATCGTTTTCATACATTTTTTTAAACTTGCAAATTATCTTTTTATACAGTTGTCTGTTTGTTGGGCTCAGAGTCTGTTCTCGCTGTGTGTCTTAATTTACTAATGACAGTCACTGAACCCTAACTAACACTTAGATTCCCGCTCATCTTTTTGGTTTCTGTCCTTCTCTTTCCTCTCCCCCTCGTTCTCCTCCTGTTTCTCCTTGTCAGGTTTGGTCACGCTGTCGTAGGAGGGGAGAGAGGCGGTGGAGGGTGTGCTCTCTTTCTTCTCCTGGTTGTTGGTCCCTCCGTTCTCCAGCTTGGTCTTGGGCCTGCGCTTGCAGATGAAGCCCCGTTTAAGGAGGTGAGCGCGGTAGGCTTTCTGGATGCATCGTGCGGATACATCCTCCTGGCGCCGGCGCAGTGTAGAAGTGATGGGCTCGTAGGAGACCTTGGAGGGGTTAGCCGCCACGAAGCGCTCCTCCATCTGCGTGCGTAGCATATCCAGCTCCCCGCTGTCGCCCAGCACGCGCTTGGTGAAGGCAAACAGGATGTCCAGGCAGTGGATGCGGTCACCGCTGACCATGGGCATGTCCATGGCGATCAGCTCGATGGTGTTGGGTTTGGGAACGCGGAAAGGGTGCTCCAGGGTGTCGGCAAAGTCACCCAGTTTTTGGAAGGTGATGAACTGGGAAGCGGAGGGGTCGAATTTCTCCCAGATTTCATAGAAGGTCTCGAAGTCGTCTTCACTGAGCGGGTCGGCGCTCTCTTCTGTCGCTACACTGAAGTTCTCTAAGATGATGGCGATGTACATATTGACTACGACAAGGAAGGAAATAATGATATACATGACAAAGAAAAATATGCCAACTGAGGGGTTGCCGCAGTTGCCTGTAGACGGTGCACCTGGGTTCTCCATGGTTGGGTCGCAGTCAGGATAGTAGTTGAGGATGGGGAGCAAGAGACCATCCCAGCCTGCAGACGTGGTGATCATGAACAAGCAGATCATGCTGTTCCCGAAGGTCTCAAAGTTATACATGTCGTCTATCCCGGCACCGTGTTTGACGTAGCCGAAGTTGGACATTCCGAAGATGCTGAAGATGAACATGACCAGGAAGAGCAGGAGGCCGATGTTGAACAGGGCAGGAAGTGACATCATCAAGGCGAAGAGTAAAGTCCGTATGCCCTTGGCCCCTTTGATCAGACGCAGGATGCGGCCAATTCGAGCCAATCGGATAACCCTGAAAAGGGTTGGAGACACGAAGTACTTCTCAATGATGTCAGCCAGGAACATGCCTGTGGAGGAAGAAGGTAGAGACAAGACAGAGAGTACACAGTCAGCAGAAATGACTCAACACAATGTCTACCTTAAAAATTTCTCTCCCCTTTGGAATTATAGTTACGTTTCCATCCAATTGGCGACAGAATTTCATGCGAATATTCTACAATCGGCATAAAGAAAATATGGTATTTTCCCACCAGCGGATTGTTTCCACCAAACGGATAAAAATCAGTGCGTTATGATGTAGTGCACACAAAAAGCTATTTTTCGCTGAGTCCTGGACAAAAAGTAGTGCACTACATAAGGAACCGGGTGCCATTTTAGACACAGCCTCCCTCTACTTACCCGCGATGGACAGGATGACCACGACCGTGTCGAACACGTTCCAGCCATTGGTGAAGTAGTAGTGGCGCAGGGCGAAGAGTTTTAGGACGAACTCGATGGTGAACGCCACGATGAAGATGAAGTTAACCCAATAGAGGATGTTCTCCGTCTCATCCGACTGGTCGTCTGTCTCTACCATCATGGTGACCATGTTGAGGCAGATCAGCATCATAATGGAGATGTCGAATACTTGCTGGGTCACAAAGTCAAACACCAACCCTTGGATATAGTTCTGTAGAGACAAGGAGACAACAGCAAGACACATGCACACATACACACACACACACACACAGACAGACGCGTACGCATGCAGAGAAACACACACACACACAGACAACAACAACAACAACAACAACAACGACACACACATTTTGTTAATCGCAGGGAAATACTGCCACAATCGATTGAAATCCATATTTCAGTGTTAACATCAAATCAGTTTATTTGTCACATGCACAGGATACAGCAGGTGTAAACAGTACAGTGAAATGCTTCCTTGCAAGCTCTTCCTCAACAATGCAGTTATGTATACTAAGTCATATAAAATAATAAACACATCAGAATAGCAAATAATGCAAAACAAATAACACAAAAAACAACAGAAAACTGCAAAGTTGAGTAGGCGCTAGCAACAAGGCGACAGTCTCTGTCATCTTTCCATTTCACTATTCAGTGTTCCGTCAACAATGAAATACTGAAAATACTGATTTCAATCTTTTGTGGCAGTGTTTTACACCATAAAGACCTAGCCTTGTCCCATACTGTATGTGCTGAGCTGGCTAAACAAATATGGAGTGATATTACTGCCAACAAACTGTCGGCACTAATATCACTCCATAAAAAGCCAGGCTAATAAAGGCAGAGAGCAACAGCCAACCTGTGGTCTGGGAATGGGTTTCTGGGGCTTCTTTGAACCCAGTTTCTTCATGGCGTTGTAGTACTTCTTCTGTTCCTCTGTCATGAAGATGTCCTGACCTCCAAAGTATAGGGACAAACAAACATTTGGTTACAACCAACCCTAGCCCTAACCTAAAGAACAGGGATAAACAAACATTTGGTTACAACCCAAACCTAACCCTAACCATTGATACAACACTAGACCATTAGCCAAACGCTGACAACAACACCAGTAGCTGCATTACACATTCAGAGCAGTATGCAAACAATGTAAATACCTACATTCAACTGTGATACTTTCAAATGCTATTTAGGGTAAGACTTTGTATCCAGGTTTAATACTTTTTAACATGTTATAAGCATGTTTGAGCCTTTATAATTTTTTTATACAAGGCCGTATAATATACTATAGCATTTAGCAAAAATAGGAGAAAGAGGAAGAGGAGAGAAAATAGTCTTATCTTTTTCTTCTGTTGGTTGAAGTTGTCAATGATGACACCGATGAAGAGGTTGAGGGTGAAGAAGGATCCAAAGATGATGAAGATGACGAAGTAGATGTACATATAGAGGTTGTCTTCATAGATGGGCTGGTCCTCCACCCTTCTGGAGTCTATGGCTGCGTACATTATGTCCATCCAGCCTTTGAATGTCGCCTTTGGAGACAAAGAGATCCGATTAACTTATAATATTCAAAACAAAAGTTAAGAGTCTCATTTTCATATGAAGAAAAAAGAATGTTGAACTCAAACCCAAATTTGATGTGTGTCCTGGAGAAGAGCTTAGCTTGTACATGGAAAGAAATGAGGACATATGGAAAACAGTATAAAAAAAATCTATAAATGGACAAACGCATAAAGAAGGAGAGGAACAGAGGGAGAGGGGGAGAGAGGAGAGCCTCAGAGCGCTGTGCAAGAGGATGGAAGGAAGAGGGAGAATAAAAACAGTGAACGGACGGGTGGGGGGTAAGAGAGAGAGAGGGGAGAGAATGAAGTGACACTCTCACCACTTGAAGCAGAGCCAGGTATCCAGCGCCAACATTGTCAAAGTTGATCTTGACATTCTTCCACCTGACCTCAGAGAAGTTCTGATTAATGAGGGCCATGCACTGTGTCTTGTTGTTGACCTCGCTGGCATGAAAGTACTCCTCTGCGGTCTGGTTGAAACAGTAGTAGTACTTGCCCGCAAACAAGTTGACCCCCATGATACTGAAAATCAGCCAAAAGATGAGGCAAACCAGCAACACATTCATAATGGAGGGGATGGCTCCCACCAGGGCGTTGACTACCACCTAGGCCAGAGCCGACGGGGGACACAGGAGGATAGAGCAGTGTGAGAGACTCAAAACATACTCCATGATACCTATCAACCCCCCTCAGAGCAGCTGCATACTGTTATGGCATCTTATAGCAGAAAGTGGTAGTGAAACTGAATTTGACAGGTACCATGTTCTATTATTGAGTCATATTACAAATTGTGTTTCAACGTTATTATATTTGTATGAAATATAGTATAGTTTACAGTACAGTTAAGAATATAGTTAGAGTATGTTTGTGTATATTGTAGTATAGTACAGTTTAGTATAATGTAGTACAGTACAGTACAGGATTATCATAGTATAGTGTAGTACAGTATCATATATTATATTACAGTATAATATAGTATAGTTTAGTATAGTATAATCATATATAGTACAGTATAGAATAACAGTGAAAGAGCAGTATCAGTTCTGTTCTAATTAGAACTAATAGTCTTTGATCTGATCGAGCACACAGCTAGGATTGCCTAAGGCAGGGTTTCCCAAACTCGGTCCTGGGCCCCCCCCCCTGGGTGCACGTTTTGGTTTTTGCCCTAGCACTACACAGCTGATTCAAATAACCAACTAATCATCAAGCTTTGATTATTTAAATCTTGCTGTGTAGTGCTAGAGCTAAAACCAAAACGTGCAACCAGGGGTGGCATCAGGACAGAGTTTGGGAAACTCTGGCCTAAGGGGTCTGCGCACACATGCACATGCCCCACTTTCCTTTCGAGTGAGCATATAACTGTCCAGAAAATTGAACTACAAGTGTTTTGCCATACCAGTATGCAGCCTCATCTCTTCCCAAACATTCACCACCCTCCCTCCCTCTGTCCCTTTTCATAAGACAGACTCTAAACACCCTCCACCCAGACTAACACTATCATTTCAACACAATGCAATGGAAAGCATTCTGATCCATAGGGTGCATCCTAAATAGCACCCTATTCCCTATACTGTTTAGTGCATTACTATATTACAAAAGTTGTGCACTTTCTGGTTAAAAGTAGTTCACTATATAGGGAATAGTGTGCCATTTGAGACGCAACCCATAGACTATGTCCCACTTCCACATCACCAGCCCCACGCCTAGCCTCCTTTACAGCTTCTATCTCCCCACTACCCAGCGTCCGGACAGACCGGCCTTCCAAACACTGATGTGCACTAAGCTCAGCGTCCTACACTATCTAGAACCTAAAAGGGTCCTTTAGCTGTCCCAATTGGAGAACCCTTTGAAGAACCCTTGTTGGTTTGAGGAGGAACCCTTTTAGTTCCAAGTAGAATCGTTTGGGTTCCATGTAGAGGGTTCTACATGGAACCCAAAATGGTTCTACCTGGAACCAAAAGGGGTTTTATCTAGAACAAAAAAGGGTTCTGCTATGGGGACAGCCGAAGAACCCTTGGGGAACCCTTTTTTCTAAGAGTGTAGTGCATAGTGGGGTTGACCACTATCTCACTAACAGTGTTAAGCAGGCCGACCAGACCAGCAGCTCTCAGGCACACAGCTGAGCTGAGCATGCATGTCGTCTGTTTTTAGCTGACAGACTTGTTTTGTGGAGCCATATTCCCTCCTTGCATACAGTCAGGCAGACAGAGAGCAGACTGAGAGCTTCAGGAGCAGCATACTCTAAGCAATGTGCAGGACCTTGCAATGATTATTTAAAGCTAGTCAGGGATTTTGGGAGCTGTTCAATGGTCATGTCAATTATGGATATTTATTGATTTACCCATTGGTTCTTGGAGAAATATTACTTACAAATGCTTCTAGTGCTTAGCATAACTGGATGTCTTTATTATAACCAAAAATATAGGTTAACTCTTCTCTTACAGGTTAACATGTAAATGATGACATCATAGGTACTCTCTTCTCTACAGTAGGCCTTTGACTGTTCCTCTTGAATAATGATGGCATATGGAATTACTGGCTGCTATGGCACTTGGGTTGGATAAACACCATATGGCCAGAATGGACGAGTCAGGTAGTTGGGTGCCAATTTCTTTCTGTGTGAGCATCCCAGAAAATGTTATTAAAATAACTTACTGAAGTAGCTGAATTAGAGCGCATAGGCTACTCATTGTTCTTGGACTTCTAATAATACATGTATGAATCTATTGTGAAAAATTAAATAGCTGTGAAGGGAAAGCTACCTTTTGAGAGGAACCATCACGATGCGTAAAGAGTTAGCAGTATACCGCATCATCTCACTAATATCACACCTCCCACCTTTCCCATAGGAGAAAACATATCACTGCACATGCTGAGAGAACTACTTGCTCCTACTGAGGTAGTAGAATTTAATTTGTTTTCAAAGATTCAAGGTAATATTAGCCATGCCTTATTTAATCAAATTGGCCAAGCCTTATATCATATATAATATATATACCTGTATATATCATATATTATAAATACATTCTCAAAGCAAAGAGGGAAAATAGCTTTCAAAAGTGCTTAATGTGCATCGGCAATTAGAGTACATGCGTGTTGTTACATGGATGGCATTGTTGTGCAATCTCAAGAACCGTTCAAATCGATAAATAAACAGATAGAGAAATGTTTTGGATAGAGAGATAAAGAGATAACCAGCCAAAATGTTGCTTGTCTTTATGTTACATATCTATCTGACAAGTGGATTTGACACAAATCAAGGACAGTCAGGAATGGATGGTGTAGAGTTAGAATTCAGTCCCTCTGTTCTAAGAACTCAGACATCTGTTTTAAGGTTCTCAGAACTCAGACCTCTGTTCTAAGGTGCCATGGTTCTAAGGTCTCTGTGTGATTGGTCTGTAACTCATGATGTTTCCTGCTAACGTGTCTGCTGCAAGTTTTTAACATGATGCAGCTGGAAGGTATTTTTTTAAACATTTAAAGTTAATAATATAACAAATGTTTTATGGCTAAACATTGAAATGCAACCAAAGACTAGAGAGCAAGCTCATTAGAAAATATATAGTAAGAAAGGTGTAAGGATGACTTGGCGACTGTGTCATGCTTGTACATTGCATTGCTCAAAAAGTAACAATGAGGTTACAAAGCAGCATAATTAAAGATATAGCATTTAACAAGTGACCATAGGCAGTCAGGTAGGTAGGTATAGCCCATTGCATGTTAAGCATTGCAATATATTCAAATGTAAAGCTGTGTTATGCTGCTCACTCTCAGAGCTGTTGACTTGCATTGGCCTCCGCCATCACACAACCTTCCATCGCAACGGCCAGAAAAATTCAAGTCAGCAAGAGTTCTCAACATTCTAACTCTCCAGAATCTCTTTCATTATTATGGTTGTCGGTGTCATCTCTCCATTCTCGTACTTCCCTATCAATTTATTTACTACTATGACTTGTCAATTTTAATTTCACGTTTTCAAAACAAAATGGCAAATCAATTGATGAACATAGACATTGTCTTGAATTGATGAGTAAGTAAAGGTGAGTTTTTTCACTGCTACAGGTATTAGTCTACTGGGCCACCCTCACCTCCTACCACACACACCCAATGAATGATCTCATTCATTGGGGCAATGCAATGTTTGACTACAACATTCCTTAAAAAATGTACCATGATTTTTCACCCAAAAATGACATTGGAATTTTGACCAGTCTAGCCGCCATAGCTATTTTCCAGTATGAAAAATGTATACACTCACTAACTGTAAGTCGCTCTGGATAAGAGCGTCTGCTAAAATTACTAAAATGTCAAATGTAAATACAATCCTTCTAATTCTATGCTAGTCTCATACCTGAGCAAACTAAACAAAAATGACTACCATGTACATTTTTGTGAGGTGGACTCATAAGTATAGTAGCCTACATCCATAAATCCTGGGCCTAAACGTTTTGTGATGTCATCAGCTTGTATTTGCAATGTCATCATCATATTTAGCCACTGGATATTTAATATGAATGGGCACTTCAGTATGAACGGAAATGTCAGTCAAATTGATGATTAGCTAGCTAACCTCTCATGTACCGTAGTAATAGTAGTTCATAGCACACGTCTAAGCCTCTACACCTGGTCTGTCATTTTTGGGACATTATGAAGAGGAATGGGGGGAAATGCTCTGTGACTGTCTCGGGGTTAAGAAAGACGAGTGTTGTCCTAATGCGGTCCTAATAGTTGAATATAATATCGGCCCTGCCGGCCACCCAACCCAACCCACTCCTCTTATATAAGATATAAGATATAAGAGAAAGCTCCAGTGTGCTAAACGATGTTGCTTCCCAGTTTCACTTCCTGTGGGAGTGGAAGGCAACAGGAAGCAGGAAGCTCTATAAGACCTGCAGTATGGTTGCTATGTAATGTATCGTGTTATGACATGGGGACAGTAATGCCTTGTGTGAGATGGCAGCCTATCGGCATATTTCCTAAGCTTCTGCCTTAGGGTCAAGAAGAAGACAAAAAAGCTAAGATACTGAATCTGGTCTGCATTTACATTAAATCGGCTCTCAGGCCGCATCTGGCCCGCGGGCTGTGAGTTTCAGGCCCTTAGTCTACATTGAACTAACTGACATTACTTAACTGACCTCTGCGATTCAGCCATTTAACATCTCAGCCATTTAACATGACACAAAGTGATAATCACAATGACACAGGCAGAAGCTTAGAAAATATTGTCTTCCCAAACCCACAACAATGTGAGTGTGGAGTGTATGTGTGCTTTCTTTCTCAGTCCCTGATGATGCAGATAGATCCTGGACAAGCAGGAAACAGAGAGGAGCCAACAGACTGAGACCTGCTGCAGGCCCAGCAGATCTACTGGGCAAAGATGGAGTGAGCAGTGGAAGGGTAGGAGGAGAGGTAGGGGTAGAGGTAAGGGGGCTTACATATGAGGCTTCAGGAGAGGGTGAGGGTGGAGAGGGTGGTAAGCTCAAACTAGAAAACAACGCAACCAGTCCAAGGATAGGGAGATAGAAAGGGACTACATGTGATAGAGAAAGAGGGACTACGGGTGACAACAACCAGTTGTAACCTGTCTCTACCACCAGTCACAACAAAGACTAATCAGATCAAATAATAACTTTCCCCAAATTCCCAGGTTTTCCAGATATCCCTTCTGATTCTGGGAATCTTCCAACCAGAATTTCAGGAAATCCTGGGATTTTTGGGAAAGTTACCCAATTTATGCAACCCTAGTTGGGTGTGACTGTCTCTGGTACCTACTGGTTTCTACTGGTTGTTCTCTGTGCCAGATAGATGTGTTAAATGATAGGGTGAGTATAGTGGTTGGGTGAGAGTTGGGGTGGGTTAGGGGAACTGGGGACAGGTGGTGGTAGGGGGGAGGGGGGCTTCTCGATTAAAAGCATAGATTGAGAATCAGGCCAAATGAACAGCCAATTGTTGATTCAAATGTTCTATGAAATGCTATGTAGTTTGGCTTTGTTGACATGTAGCATTGACTAACATTAATTTTATCTCATCCCTCAAGCCAATCATAAAAAAATAAAAATAAAATAATAATTCATTTTCTAGTTTTTATGTGATGAGGCAGCTTTGTGACATATCCCTCTAGTTCACTCTTTTTTGTTCCTTTTATGTCTGTACATAGCAGAAAATACTGAAAATATCAATTAGTTTTTCGATTTTTTTTATTCAATTCAAACCAGTGAAATAGTTTCTGCTGGTAATACTGTATAACTTTGTAGCATTAATATTTAACATTACTTTACACTTCCAGCTGCATCATGACGTGTGTGTATATATCTATATATAAATTGTATGTGAAGTATGGTACAGGATGTGTGTGCATGGAAAGGTGACTTCTTGTCTTGACTAGTTTCTTCAAGTTTCTATTTTAAAAAATCCCCCAATAAATAAATTTAGAAAAATTTTGGTCATCAAAAAATATATTGTTTGGTTACTTTTTGATAATATTTCAGTTTCTAGCATGCTTTAATAAACTGTTGAATGGGCATGCGTAAGGATCAGCTGCTTAGCTTTGGCTCTTACCCTCATCCCTTCAAAACGTGACAAGGCTCTGAGGGGTCTCAAGGCCCTTAGTGTCCTTAGTGATTTAATAGGACCTAGATCCGAGTAGCCCAGTGCATTAGCTACCAGACTGATTATAGACACCTACACACAAACAGAGAAGCAAAAGAGGTTCCAAACTGTTAGAAGTAGTGAGAATATTCTCGAAAGGTAGAAGAGAGACTCAGACGAGAGCCCTTGGAGCAATAGGGCTGGCATGGGCGGAGAGAGTTGCTTGACATACACACATAAATCTATATGTATGTATATACATGTATAATATTGCATTTATATACGTATATACATTGAGAGAGAAAGTCAATGTTTAGTATAGGTTTTATGTGCATAGTGTTTTAGTAGCAGTAGTATGTAGGCCGCAGGACGAGGGGTTTGTTTCTGTTATTTTAAGGCAGTTGGACGAGACCTGACAAACTCCTTTGTACCTGCAAAGAAACTTGTGGTTGAGAGAGAGAGAGAGAGAGAGAGAGAGAGAGAGAGAGAGAGAGAGAGAGAGAGAGAGAGAGAGAGAGAGAGAGAGAGAGAGAGAGAAAGGAGAAAAAGAAATGCATAAGACTCAAAGGAAGGGAAAAATAGGCCAAAATGTTTTGCCACAGCACACGACTGATTCAGTACAGATACAGACAGGCGAACGAAGGGGACTGGGGAGGAGGAGGAGGAGGAGGGGAGGGAGGAAAGGAGAGAGGTTACAACCTGTAGAAGTTAATATAAAAACCCAACAGACTTGTAGAACCTTACCCTGGCCCCTCTAACATTGTCTCTCCATGTCTGCCGCTCTCTGCTGAGGCATAATATCCCATATAATCTAAGACAGACAAACTAACGGAACCTAAGAGAAAGAATACAGGTAAATATGTACATGTACGTAATTTTGTTTTGCCCAAAATCATCTTATCATCTTCACACAGCATTAGAATCAAATAGGAGAGCCACATACAGTTCATACAGTTAACCACACACTGACAGTAGTAAAGGGTTGAGATAGAGGGTTAAGGGGAGATCAGACACAGTAGTTATTTGGCATTGGATGGCACTTAAATGACCACTGGAGAGACACTGAGTACAGTAGAGTTACACACAGGAACAGGTAACAACACACAACCTCAAAGAAACAGGTGCTTCTCCCCCACTCTCACACACAATGGCCCAATACCAAATCAACCCCTAAGCTATGCACTTCTGAGGTAAGTAATACTGCTAATCGCTCCACCTTGCTCCCCCACTCTCACACACAGTACCGCAGCTGCCGCCAACTAGGCATCACTGTCTACATCTTAACAATGTCACTCAGTCATGGGGCCAGAGTTCTTTTTTTGTTGTTGTTATATATATATATTTTTTTAAGATTCATGAGCGTTGATCAGGTGTTATTTGTCCTTGCAAACATGATTTTAGAATCCGGGCATAATAGTAGCCACAAAGAAAAGTTTACAGCAGTAACTTTTCTGTAATCAACACAAAGAATTCACCTAAGCTTGACACGTTAAACATTGATTAGTCATCATTCTTCACATTTATCATTCATAGAAAGGCAACACACCGACAGTCAACAAATGAATTGCTTCCATCTCAGAAGTGTTGTAATTTGCACATAGGCTATAGCTAGATAATAATGCATTGGACCTCTCAGTGAGTGCTTAGCCCAGAGCTGGTGGTCAATAGGCAGCAGCACTTACTGTATGCACTGTATAGAAGCGAGGTAGGGGTGTTAAGGAATGATGAGATAACCTCAAGTAGGCAATGCCTGTCATTAGAAGAGGAAGGGGAGCTGCTGTGACCAGTAGGCCTGTACAGTCGCCTCTTCCTGCTGTATCTCAGACACAATTGGGGGGC
Organism: Coregonus clupeaformis; assembly: GCF_020615455.1. Taxonomy (NCBI): domain Eukaryota; kingdom Metazoa; phylum Chordata; class Actinopteri; order Salmoniformes; family Salmonidae; genus Coregonus; species Coregonus clupeaformis. The sequence goes on along the minus strand of NC_059221.1, from coordinate 11,923,849 downwards.
GGAGCACCATGAGTCTAGCAAGCAGGATCAGTAGGCCTACGGTGAAGAAAGGAGAGCAAGGCTAGTTGTGGCAAAGGCTTTTTTACTAAATTCAGGAAGTAAACTGAAATTCCAATGGCAATTTTCCTCATTAGTAATTTCAGTATACTTCCTGAATTTAAATAGAATTGACCCCAACCCTGACGTGACTAAATGGCACTACAGTATCTCATTGATTCAACATTACAGATGTCCATCTAATAGTTCTTAGAATGGCAAACACTAAAAGTTTGTCCCGCTCTCTCACACTGCCATTGTTCAGGTGGTGAGACTGGGAATCGAGAGAGCACCAGTTCCTTAACAAAGGGAAAACAGTATAACACAGTAAAAACATGTGAAGGCAACTCCAACCAGCCAACCAGACCATACTGGTCAAACTCACTTCAAAGAACACAACATCCAAAGCTGACCAGACCAGAGTCACAGATAGAGGGGGGATTCTAACAAAGGCAAAATCTTTATTTAGATTTTAAGGCCATTGGTGGTACTACAGTCTATGAAAACTGATATACTACGTACAATGGCACGCTGGTCATTCCAGTTGACAGCAATGAAGCTATCGGCATGGAACTCACCACTGGACTCATGACTCATGATGAGTCATCTCTGGGTTATGTGGTTCAAGGGCTCCTGAGTCTCCAGGACTCCGTATTACACACAATTCCTTCAGATTCTAGCTAGCTCAATTATTTTAGTTGAAGACATCCCATTTGTTAATAATCAGTATAGCTGTATAATAACCCAGCAAGCTGTTTGATCTGGGCAATGATGAATTGATTGAATTCATTAATCAATTATTTAAAAAAATACATAAACATGCACATCAAGGATAACACAATAAAGTCACTGACTTATTTTCATTGTGCTCCTTTAAAACAGATGCAAAATAAAATAAAGATTTTGCCTTTATTCTACTGTCACAGTATTTGGGGTATTTGTCACCTTCAGCCTCAGCCTGACCCCTTGGAGTGCCCCTCCCCCTTAGAGATCAAGGGACCTGCTGTGTGGGTGTTGCAGCCCTCAGCGAATCAGCGTCGAGCTCTGCAAGGCAAGGCCAATCACATCCCTTGGCTGTGATCCAATGAGGAACAGTGGAACAGAAACAGAAAGAAAAACAGAAAGACAACGGAAACTAAAATCAAACAGAACAAAAACAACAATGATGAAAATGTCTAAATGTCTTATAAAATAAAAGGATGGATGGATGGATCCAGCCTCATTCCACTATTACATAACGACTCCATCCCCAAACTCGACTGGCTACTAGCTTTACTAGAAATATGTGTTTTGATTTAGATTCTACCTTACAGCACTGTGGTTATATAATTGAAGAGTACTGAGTCCTGCATAAAAATGTTGGTCTCCAAAGAAATACTGTATCTCCATTATTAAATTAAGAAAGTGTCATTAAGATAGCGGTGTACTGTAACTGACTGTTTTCTCAACAATGTAAAGCACATGATTTGATAAAAATCTATTCTTCAACATTTGGACCAAATAGACTAGAGGCATATTGTAAGTAATGTACGGCTAAACAAAGCATGGGTCCAGTAAGTTATTCTGTCTTCTCATAGTAATTCTACTGAATTGCATTTGCTATTCACATTTCTACAATAAAAATCAAGAACCAGAGAGGCCAATGAAAAGATAACTCAACAGAAATATACCAAAACACAAAAGGTATGTCGAACAGATAAACAGACACACACACAGTAATACATGCTCGTCTAAACTTAAGCAATGATGGTGTCCCCCTTCTGATGGTGCCCACAGAGAGACAACATGGTTAAAACCAAACCACAGACATCACAGTGACAATGACAGACGGTAGAGTCACAGACAGGCCACAAACAGACGGACTACCCAGGACGACCTAGACTCAGTGAGGCACGGCAGCATTATAAGAGGGACTGACTGCTTGTCTGCCAGTCTGGAGGACCAAACTTACCGACTGGCTGCCAGGCCAGCCTGGCCCCACCATCATTACATCATCACCTCAGCACAAGGTCAAAGGTCACTCACAACATTCCTGGGGTAAGAGGAAGCGTAAGACTTTAAGGAGGATGGGGAGGGGGGTGGGGGTTGGGTCGAGGGAGGGAGGGAGGGGGGGTAGGGGGTGGTGGGGTATGTCACACTTTGTTGTCACACATTGACAGCTTGGGAGGGAATTGTCGGCCCCCGTACCATATGACCATCCCAAGTGCATCTTGGGAAATGTAGGCCACTGTACGGCCGTAGTACAGTACGACCATCATCCCAAGGGTTGGTTCACACCGCAACAATGAACACACGGCAGCTCTGTGCATCACAACCCTGTTGGCTCGGGCTGAAGCCAAGGGTTGTGGGTAGAGATGGGGGTGGGGAGGGGCGTGGTAGAGCCATCAATATACAGAGTTTGGTGAAGTGTTCCGATAGAACCCCATCGTAGCACCAAACTCACCACCGAACTATATTGTAGTGTATATCAATGGCTCTGGGTCGAGGGTTACATTGCAGTCAGTCAGTCCATAGAGAGGACAACTATGTGTGGTACTTTAAATATATACAGTACATACAGTATAGGACTTCAATTAGATTTAGGTAGAATTTGTTCTACCAGAATCAACACTGAAGGTAAGGTGTTTTACATTATTGTATTGTAAGCTACTGTATGTTTTAGGTTAGTGTTAACTATATTCTACCGCAGTTACTACTGTACATAAAACAGCACCATATCTGGAACAAGTTTGACATTAACACTGACTAAAAACAGTTAGCAAAAATACTAATTAATTCAAGTTGATTATTCCTTAGGGAATTACTGTGTAACAATGTCAATTTAAAAGGAAGCAGCTCTACTAAAATGAGATCAGTGTAGCATGCCTTTAACTCTGACAATGGCTGATGCCAATCAATACAAGCATACTGTGACTGTAAAGGCCAAAACACACCATGACTACCAACGGCTAAAAACAGCGGGCGGCAGTCATTTTCTGTTCATTTTGAGTCTACATATTGTATCACCACTGTTCGTTGACACCCAGCAGGTGTTCGCCAACAGAGAACGGCCACCCGCTGCTTTTCACCATTTGTCTTTTTGGTGTGTCTCAGCAGTGTTTGTTCAGTGTTTAAGAATAGATGGGTCAACCATGGAATTACATATAGAATCACAGGATCTCTATGGGGTTAACAGTCACATTCTCATACTGTATCATCTCCAGTGGCGGCTGGTGGCACTTTCAATTGGAGGACGGGCTCATAGTAATGGCTGGAATAGAATGGAATTGGTATCAAACACATCAAACACGTATTCCATCAATGTGTTTGATACCATTCCATTCCATTCCAGCTATTACTATGAGCTGTCCTCCCCTCACCAGCCTCCACTGATCATATCTAACCTCCAGCCATTAGGGGTTAGATAGAACTCCTGTCAGACAGAGATGGCTTGGACTGGACCATACAGACGGTGTGTTGGAGACTGTTGAGAGGTGGTTAGTTCAAGGAGAGAGGTAAGAAGTCAAAACACACAGAAGAGAGCTTCTTCATCTTTCCAATGACAAGGTAATAACCAAGGTCATTGGCCAAATCTGACCATCGAAGCAGGATTTCCACACCACAGATACAGTTCAGTCAGGGGATTGGATCATATCTAGGCAACATGACATTACACAATGCCCCTTGCTGAGGTGTCAACTTTCAAGCCTGAAGGAATTTCTCAGCCTGTTTTTTTTAATATATATATATATATATATATATATATATATATATATATATATATATATATATTACTGTTAAAGCAACTAACCGTGAATTATCATTCCCATAACTAATCAATTCAATGATCCTGGATTAATTTAGAATGAATTAATCAATTTAGAATTAAAGAATGGAATTAAAGAAATACCACTGTTCCAAAGACTTTCAGAGTTGTTTCACAGAAGGAGCAGAGAATGACCAATAACACTGAGAGATAGATAAGACATCCAGTACAGTAGACATACAGTAGATTACACTGTAGACAGGTCAGAGACACAGCAGAGGACACAGTGGAGACAAAGTAGAGACAGTAAAAGACAGTAGAAGACAGTAGAAGACGCATACCCTGTTGTTGCTGAGCATTGCTTGAATATGTAGATCAATAATCTTGGTTATTGATTGGCTGATTGATTCCAATTTGTGCTGCTGCTTAGCTACCAGCATTCACATTCCAATATCATCAAATTTGAATCATTTGTCTTACCGCTGATATGTCATAAAACAATAGAATTGGTTTCTATTTGCACATGATGGGAAACAGAGAGTGCACAATTCCTTGCTTCATCGCACATGAAGGCACATAATATCCAAACTCACAAACAGAGAATTGCCGTTCATATTCAAGCATCTCATATTGACAAGAAACCAAGTAAACAGAGAGAGAGAGAGAGAAATTGCTTCATGGAAATGCAAGTGGTGAGAGACATAGATTCACTTAAAATTGATGGACTAGCTCATGGTACAGTAAACATTTCCATGTTCTCTTGGGATTTTGATATTGGCTACTGTAGGATTGATGTATCCTACACTTTCTGTTAATGTGAATATCATCATGTCTTTTCACCCATTGCGTAACATGAAGTTGCTGTTCGTTTTCTACTCGATCCATCCTCCCCTCCCAACCCTACCACACCCTGTCAGACTGTAGCCTATGTTAGGAATCACTGTACCGAATACCTCTATAAGCGATAACTTCCAAGTAACTGTCCAGTGAAAATCTCACTTTTAAAAACACAATCTGTTAACTCATACTCAAATCATGTTGTTGACTCATCCTATACTCATATTTGTGGCCAAAGCATAAATTAGAGAAAAAACGCTTTAAAAAAAACTCTAACTTGACCGTTTACATGTTGTTTTTTATTTCCTCACAGTATGACGTAATGTTTTTGTCCGAGATGTCTCATTGGCTGAACTGGCCAATCAGCTGTTTACTTGTCATACAAACATTTATTGACCTGTATACGCCCACACCATTCTGTTGTTGGGGTACGGCCACACCATTCAAACACAGAAAAGCTGCTTTTTAACATACTTAATTAAAAATGTTTGAAAACTATTTCACTCATATTGTAATTAATTATTGATAATATTTCATAGAAATCTGGAAACACTGGACAGCTACTTTAACAGTACAGCACATTGCTTCAACAGGGTGTGGTTGCCATAGAAATAGACTTCCTAGAATGGGCCACCCCCTTCAAGTCAATTCTATTTCTATGGTCCTAGCTTCCTATCCTGCCTTTACAAAATGGCTACCAAATCTACCGTAAAGAATCAGGAAATGTTACTTACATCGACAATGAAGAAGTCGAGCCAGCACCAGGCGTTGGTGAAGTACTTGTGGAATCCGTAGGCAACCCATTTGAGCAACATCTCTAGGATAAAGATGTATGTGAACACACTGTCGGCGTATTCCAAGATGGTCCTGATGGTCTTCCTCTGCTGGATGTACACATCCTCAAAAGCCTGGGGGGGGGGGAGCACATACACGGTTCGCTTCAGCTGAATTGGGGGGAAATTAACATGCTCTGTGATTTTATTTGACAAATTTAAAATACATAGCCTATAATTTGCCTCAGCCATATAAGTACAACAATGAATACCTCAAAAATCATGGATGATTAGAAACACAATAAAGTCAACAGACTATTTACATTAAAAGTGATGAAAATGTATACAACAACGGTTCTGTTGCTCAATCATGACTAAAAACTAACAGGATTTATTATACAAAAATATCTCCAGTATAAATGTATCATTGATTGCACTATTCCCTCCCTGCTGATTTGACGTCATGCCTGAGGACATAGCTCCCTTGGCACCAGAAATAGATTCCCCCCCTATCCTATCTGATAAATCACACAGTCCATTAGATCCCCTCTCAGATAAATGGTACAGTCCATTAATCACAGAGAGAGTCCATGTGTGTCTCAAATGGCTGCCTGGCTCAAATGGCAGCCTATTCCCTATGTAGTACACTACTTTTGGTCAAAAGTAGTGCACTATAAAGGGAATAGACTGCCATTTGGGACACAGCCTCAGTCCGGCTCTGCTCTGCTCTGATGCTCCTGCCTGCCCCCCCCTCCTTAGTACAGTGACTGGCTGAGATGCTCCTGCCTGGCCCCTCCCCCCACCCTCTTCAGTGACTGGGCCTGCTGACTGCACCACTCCATGTTTTGTCCTATGTCCTCATAGCCAGGCAGAGAGAAACACAGCCCTTAAATAGCCAACCTTCTCCACTCACACTCTACCTCCTCTCTGCGTCTGAAATGGCACCCTGCCTTATTCTCTACTGCACAACTATTGACCAAAGCCTCTCTGTCTCGCTGTGTGTGTGAGTGTACATGCATTTGTGTGTGTGTGTTAACGCTCCACACTGTGACTTACCAGGGCCCCACTACTGAGTAGGATCATAAAGATAATGACGGTTTCGAACCAGTTATGCTCCACAATTAGATAGCATGTCTTTCTCAGGAACCACCAATATTTTCCCCACCCGTGAGTGATAGGCACGTCGCAGCATGGATACTTGATAATACACTCTGTATGGAAGGGGACAGGCACACACACACACAACATTACACCATTACTAAAAATGTGAAAATAATGTACAAATTACAAACTGGGAGGAGCAGGGCAGGGAGGGGCTGGGAGGGGCATGGAGGGCAAGGGAGTCTCAGGGCGTGGTTTAGGGCAGGGAGGGCAAGGAGTGGTTCAGTGCAGGGAGGGCAAGGAGTGATTCAGAGCAGGGGGGCGGGGAGGGTTGGGGCAGGGCACGGATGGGCGGGGCCGGGCAGGGAAGAGCAAGGTGCAGTCCTACCAGGTGTCCAACAGTTTTCTGGGTCTAGGTACTCTTCCACAGCCTCCACCACCACAGCCTCCACCTCCACGTCAGGCTTGATGTCTATGGTGCTGCCCTCCGATGAGCTGGTGTCGTCCAGCTACACACACAGACAGAGCGAGAGAGAGAGATACATACACACACACATGCACAGAGATACAGACAGACGCAGAGAGAGAGAGAGAGAGAGAGAGAGAGAGAGAGAGGGAGAGACAGAGAGGAACACACAGAGAGAACGTGAGAACGACAGGACAAGGGACAGAGGAAACACATCATCAGCAGCAGGTTGACTGATCAAAAGCCCTGTCTGCAGCAATGGCTCTTGGGGTATTGGTACACAGAGAGAGACAGACAAGAGAGAGAGACATGACCGATGGCTAAGACTCTCTCTCAGCCATTTATACATACTGCTGCATGCATTGCACTGGGTCTCACTGAGGTTAGATGTCTTACTGTATAAATAGCTACCTCCCCGAGGCTTCATATAGGTAGACAGACAGAAGAAGAAGAAGAAGAAGAAGAAGAAGAAGAAGAAGAAGAAGAAGAAGAAGAAGAAGAAGAAGAAGAAGAAGAAGAAGAAGAAGAAGAAGAAGAAGAAGAAGAAGAAGAAGAAGAAGATACATTCTGGTCATACACAAAATGAGATGTGTCTACCCATGTCTACATGATAAGCGTGTGATCTGTCATCAGTTCTAAATGCAGCCTATGCATATGACCTTGAGGAAACACATAACATGATTAATAGGGAACCAATGACATGGTTGTAACTCACCTTGACTTTACATTAAATTAGAGGGCTAGATTTTAAATGAGAGCCTCCAATAAGTGATTAAAGTTGACTTAAATGCTAAACTACCGTAATAATAAGCAAATGATAAGACTTAACTGTAAATATCAAAACAACAGCAGCAAACTGCAATTCCTAAAAATATGACATGCCACAGATTTAAGATGTACTTTAGCCTACAAAGATGGAATATCAAATAACCATCCACTCTAGCCATACTCCTAAATGTATTTGCAACGTTTTAAGAAAAAAACTAAAACCAGTCAGCAGATATCCATTTCATCCACGGCTGTAGCCATTCCTATATTAGTGTGTGTATACTATTGAGTAATGGAGTTACATAAGAGCCTTGGAGAATGGAAACTAATGTTACACTGGTGACCACACCCATGCTTTACAGCCAGGAGACCACAACAACAACCATGGAGTAATGCATTACTACAACATTACTACAACATTACCACAACATTAATACAACATTAATATAACATTACCAAAACATTATTACAACATAACCACAACATTGGTGACTACAACATTACCCCCATGCAACATTACTACATTGCTGCAACATTACTACAACATAACCACAACATTACTTACCCCCTGCAAAAATACCACAACATTACTACAACATAATCCCAAAATTACCTCCTGCAACATTACAATGACATCATTATCAAGAGATAAACTCTGGGTGCATCTAAAATGGCACCCTATTCTTTATCGTGTACTACCTTTCATCAGAGCCATATTTATGTACCAGGTTCTCATGACAACATATTCATTAAACATTTGGCTAACTAACTCTCTGTTCACTCACCTCTTTGCTGTTCTCATTCTCCGACTCGCTACTGAAGTCCTCGGTGTTGAGGTTCTCGAAGTCGGACTCTCCGACCGCGATGGGAACGCACACGGTCAGGTTAGGGTTGTGGATGAAGGACATGTGGTCCTCGTCGATCATGTACTTCCCGACGCTGCTCCCTATACCACTAGTGGTGCCGTTACCATTCTTGGTGTAGTCCAGGTCGCGGTTGATATCCACACCACTGTGGTTGGCGATACAGTTCAGTTTCTTGTTGTACATGTCGTCTAAAGGTTTCTGTTCATCCTCCACCGGTGGCTTCTTGGTCAAGCTGAGCACCAACTCTGCCAGCTTGATCTTGAACCAGGCGATGCCCTTCTTGATGCGGATGACGGAGATCTGAAGGTTGTTCATCTCTCCGTCGTCGTCTGTTGCGGCTAAGTTGTCTGCGCTGAACGAGGACAGCAGCAAGGCAAGGAAAAGGTTCAACACCTATAGGGAGGAGAGGAGACACACACTGGGTCAGACGTGAGGGTGGATCTGGTATGGCCAACGGAGATGTGTGTACACATGGGACCTGGTATGTGTAGTATAACGAATCTGGTGTTCATAAGACAGCAAACTGCTCCCAGAGAGTTACGTTTCTATGGGCCAGTGATTACGGTCACTGCCCTCGGTTATGGCGACCGCGGTTTGAGAACCATCAGGGTAGCATTGTTACAAAGACACACTCTGGGGACACTTACCACCAAGTTCCCGATGACCATGACCATCATGAAGACGATGAGACACATGCCCTGTCCGGCCACCTCCATGCAGTCCCACATGGTCTCAATCCACTCCCCGCACAGCACCCGGAACACCATCAAGAACGAGTGGAAGAAGTCGTGCATGTGCCAGCGGGGCAGCTTACAGTCCAGGGCGATCTTACACACACAGTCCTTGTAGTTCTTGCCGAACAGCTGCATACCGACCACGGCAAAGATGAAGACGATGAGCGCTAAGACGAGGGTCAGGTTTCCCAGGGCGCCCACAGAGTTCCCGATGATCTTGATCAGCATGTTGAGTGTGGGCCACGACTTGGCCAGTTTAAACACTCTTAGCTGAGAGAGGGGCATGGAAGAGAGTGATGGAGAGGGGAGGGGGAAGAAAGAGAGGGAGGGAGGAAGAGAGGATGTGAGAATGACAGAAGAAGGGAGAGATGAAAATATTCATTATCAGCAGGGGGTTGAGTGATCAGTTCTGGTTGCAGCAATGGCTCTTGGGGTATTGGTATGGTAATTGATAGAGAGGTAGAAGTAGCAGTAGTTATGAAAACTAGCAGTACATAGACTAGTAAGGCAGTATATATAGTAAGTTGTATTGCACACAAGTAAATGTATCACTGCAACAGACAGTGCTGTAGTTGAGCAACACCATGTAATCAATCAGTGTGTGAATCAATGCACACTGTGGAATTGATATGATTTGTGTACACAACTGACAGACGTATATTTTGGAGGAGGGCGGGGCTAAAAGACAGTTTACCAATCGGAATGATCTGAGCACAGACAGCCCCTCCACGTCAGCCAATGCCAGCTCCACTAACGACAGGGTCACAATGAAGCCGTCGAAGCAGTTCCACCCTTCCTGGAAGTAGTAGTAGGGATCCATGGCAACCAGCTTGGCAAACATCTCCACAGCAAAGATCCCTGTGAACACCTGGCAGGGACGGATAGAGGTCAGAGGTCAGTTAGAGTAACTGCTACTGAAACATTTACCTTTCAAAGCGACAAACAGAGGTCAGACGTACTGTAGGAACTCGTACTATAATTCCTTAAAAAAGTGAGCAGTGAGCACTACCTTAAATGGAAATTAAGGTAGCCCACTAGCAAGAGGCTAGCACTGTGTGTGTGTGTGTGTGTGTGTGTGTGTGTGTGTGTGTGTGTGTGTGTGTGTGTGTGTGTGTGTGTGTGTGTGTGTGTGTGTGTGTGTGTGTGTGTGTGTGTGCGTTTGTGTGTGTGAAGATGATCTTTTTAAAATTTTAAATGTTTCTATTTCACAACAAATACACACTGGTCTAATATGTAAAAGACTGATCTCACAATTTACTGAAAGTGATACATTTTTCAGCTGCTGTAAATTGATCAAACCGCTGCTATCAATATCAATATCCTAACCATACCACAGAAAGAGAGACTGTGTTCTACTGATAAGCTATCCATGCTAACAACATTAACTAGTAGCTTTAGCTAACATGCTAACTAGACAGTGAAATCCTAATGTGCATCAGCTCTACTTTGATGGTGTTTCTGTCGAAATTGTAATGGTATCCATGATAACAGCATTAGCTAGTTGCTTTAGCTTTAGCTTGCATTAGCTAGTAGGCTTAAGGCCCTAAGCAATATGCTGAAATCCTATGTGCAGCTCAGGAATTTGACTCAGAAATGCTAATGTGAAGAAAAAAAACAGGTTGGGATTTCAGAAAGAAAGAGCCAGTCTTCAGGCACCATTTTAGAGGAGCTCATCGATCAAGCAGCATCAAATATGAATGTAGGCCTCCCACCAGCCTGGCAGGCAGCACAGAGACAGAGCAGGCAGCGTGAAGCAGAGTGCTGCCTGGGACAAGGAAACAGCAGCACAGAAGAATCATATGATAGGAGAGGAGGGGGGAGGGGGGGTTGAGAGAAAGGAGAGAGAGAGAGAGAGAGAGAGAGAGAGAGAGAGAGAGAGAGAGAGAGAGAGAGAGAGAGAGAGAGAGAGAGAGAGAGAGAGAGAGAGAGAGAGAGAGAGAGAGACAGACACTCCTACAGTATACAGGCCAGCCCCATGTAAGAAATGGGGAGAGAGAGGGGGGGGGAAAGAGAGGGAGAAAGGAGAGGAGCAGAGCGGAGAGGAGGAAAGCGAGAGAAGATAGAGGAAGAGAAGGGACGGTGGTACATGTACCATGGAAAGACACAAGGAAGACGTGTATAGATACAGGGAAACTAAGGTAGCTTAGTGGTTAAGAGCGTTGTGCCAGTAACTGAAAGGTTGCTGGTTCTAATCCCCGAGCCGACTAGGTGAAAAATCTGTCGATGTGCCCTTGAGCAAGGCACTTAACCCTAATTGCTCCTGTAAGTCGCTCTGGATAAGAGCGTCTGCTAAATGACGTAAATGTAAATGTAAATGATTTAGCTTTGACTAGCCAATGAAAGAACTGCCAATTATGTGTACCAAAATAACACAGCTCTCTCAGCAGACGACAGGGGACAAGATGTTATAAGAGGAGACGTCATTGTCAACGCACAACCACAAGGACGAGATAACGATCAAATGTCAGATTCTGTTCTTTTTTTTTATGAACACACTATCAATGGAGCTATGATGGGAAATACAACGGAAATAAGATAGAGAGTTGAAAGAGAGAGGCCTGGGGTGGTCACACTGTGGTCTAGCTCGGAGTTAGTGTCGCCGCCCCTGGTGCACACATATGAATCTGTCCCACTGCCTGTTTGACACACACTTCTCCTGTCTTTCCTGTCCCCTCTACTGACTGTCCTATCAAGTGGGTTGAATTATTTGAACTAAATACTAGAAAGTGTCTAATGTTACCATATACTTTCTAAGTTAATACCATGCAAATACTACACTACCGGTCAAAAGTTTTATAACACCTACTCATTCAAGGGTTTTTCTATATTTTTATTATTTTCTACATTGTAGAATAGTGAAGACATCAAAACTATGAAATAACACATATGGAATCATGTAGTAACCAAAAGTGTTAAAAAATCAAAATATATTTTATATTTCAGATTCTTCAAATAGCCACCCTTTGCTTTGATGACATCTTTGCACACTCTTGGCATTCTCTCAACCAGCGTCACCTGGAATGCTTTTCCAACAGTCTTGAAGGAGTTCCCACATATGCTGAGCACTTGCTGGCTGCTTTTCCTTCACTCTGCTGTCCGACTCATCCCAAACATCTCAATTTGGTTGATGTCGGAGGATTGTGGAGGCCAGGTCATCTGATGCAGCACTCCATCGCTCTCCTTCTTGGTAAAATAGCCCTTACACAGCCTGGAGGTGTGTTGGGTCATTGTCTTGTTGAAAAACAAATGATAGTCCCACTAAGCCCAAACCAGATGGGATGGTGTATCGCTGGAATGCTGTGGTAGACATGCTGGTTAAGACAGTGTCACCAGCAAAGCACCCCCACACCATAACACCTCCTCCTCCATGCTTTACGGTGGGAAATACACATGCGGAGATCATCCGTTCACCCACACCGCTTCTCACAAAGACACAGCGGTTGGAACCAAAAATCTCAAATTTGGACTCATCAGACCAAAGGACACATTTCCACCGGTCTAATGTCCATTTGCTCGTGTTTCTTGGCCCAAACAAGTCCCTTCTTCTTATTGGTGTCCTTTAGTAGTAGTGGTTTCTTTGCAGCAATTCGACCATGAAGGCCTGATTCACACAGTCCCCTCTGAACAGTTGATGTTGAGATGTGTCTGTTAGTTGAACTCTGTGAAGTATTTATTTGGGCTGCAATTTCTGAGGCTGGTAACTTATCCTCTGCAGCAGAGGTAACTCTGGGTCTTCCATTCCTGTGGCGGTCCTCATGAGAGCCAGTTTCATCATAGCGCTTGATGGTTTTTGCGACTGCACTTGAAGAAACTTTCAAAGTTCTTGAAATGTTCCGTATTGACTGACCTTCATGTCTTAAAGTAATGATGGACTGTCGTTTCTCTTTGCTTATTTGAGCTGTTCTTTCCATAATATGGACTTGGTCTTTTACCAAATAGGGCTATCTTCTGTATACCCCCCCTACCTTGTCACAACACAACTGATTGGCTCAAACGCATTAAGAAGGAAAGAAATTCCACAAATTAACTTTTAAGAAGGCACACCTGTTAATTGAAATACATTCCAGGTGACTAGCTCATGAAGCTGGTTGAGAGAATGCCAAGAGTGTGCAAAGCTGTCATCAAGGCAAAGGGTGGCTATTTGAAGAATCTCAAATCTAAAATATATTTTGATTTGTTTAACACTTATTTCGTTACTACATGATTCCATATGTGTTATTTCATAGTTTTGATGTCTTCACTATTATTCTACAATGTAGAAAATAGTAGAAATAAAGACAAACCCTTGAATGAGTAGGTGTTATAAAACTTTTGACCGGTAGTGTAGGTAAGTACTAGCTTAAAGTACCAGCTTACTTTCTAAAGGGGCACTTCACCATGTTTTAACCTCATATTCATTATCTCCAGCGCCATACCAGTGTCTACATGTGAATATGAGGTTAGAAAGTGATGAAGTGCCCCTTTAAGTACCAGCTTAAAACGCCTGTAAAATACCACACAAAAAAGAGATCCTCACCAGGTTTCCCACGTACAGCACCTCCTCAAAGTGCGGGGTCATGGGGTAGTGCTCCATTGCCATGAAGAGGGTGTTGAGGACGATACAGATGGTGATGGCCAGGTCCACGAATGGGTCCATGACGATCAGGTTGACGATCTCTTTGATCTTCAGCCAGATGGGACAACACTCCCAGATGAGGAAGATGTTGGAGAACTTATACCAGCAAGGTGGACAACTACGCTGAGACTCCTCCAGTTCTGAGAAAATTGATTAAGAGACCCGCAAGGAAAGGAATATATCAAAAATCCAAATAATAGAATAGTCCCCAACAGTGCAAATCCTGTCCACGCCCACCTGGCACTCTAAAAGGAAACTAAAGGAAACACTCAAAGTATTTGAAAGCAAACTGAGAGTTATTGACCCCAGGTCTGCTTTTGATACATGTTATAAAATAATAATATGTTCTGTTTATGTAATACATAATAATAATATGTCTGTTATGCAGTATCTGTCAGTACAAGAATGACAAGCTATAGATATAGATATAGGAGATGTATAACTGTTCGTCCAATAAGAGAGAAGGGCACCTCAGTTGAATCCCATTTGGGGATCAATAAAGTCTATCAATAAAGTCTTAACGTAAATATCTTATCTTAAAACAGTTAGATAAGGAAATAGCGAAATAGAAATAACTGTTCCTACCAAAAAAAGGCCTCTAAGGTAAGAGCCTGAGTAAGATCTGCCTATTTATTTCCCTACACTAACTTTTTGGTTTACACTCTCAGCTGAAAACATTAAAGCATGGAAATAGCTAGTTAGTTAGTGTAGGGAAATGAATAGTATGAAAATGTATGCACTCACTAACTGTAAGTCGCTCTGGATAAGAGCGTCTGCTAAATGACTAAAATGTCAAATGTAATAGTATAGGGGCAGTACCCTCCACTAGTGTGTTGGTGATGACGCTCATGACACTGTTGGCCCGCTCTTTCCTTCCGAAGGAGGTATTGAGCTGGTCCACAGACACCATCAGGGAACCAGACAGCTTCTTCTTCACCTCAACCTCAGTAGTGGGCTGCCAGGAGGAAGAAGAAGAATCAAGCACTGATGGTAGTCAAACCATGAACACCATCCCACAGCGCCATCGCTGGCCAGGGAGGGAAGCGCACTTGTAACAAGATTGAATTGGAAGGAGGGGTAGGCCTAGATTGGAGGTTGGTAATTCTTTGGTTGGCACAGCGGATAGTACTGTATTTGTCTTGTTGTCGATAGATGTTGAGAATATGTTGTGTGTAGAAACATGCAGGTCATATGCAGCCAGAGTGGGAGCAGTGGTATAGGGATATTTGTCTATTGTGACCTTATCGTCATTACAAAATACTTGAATAAGAGTTTAATATTCTGATATTGAGCAGGGAAGTGTTTTGTATTTGTGTGTGTATGTATTCACGGTGTGACTTACCTATTCTCTGAACTTGTAAAATAGGTTCCAACCATCATTACATCACATCCATTCTAACTAAATGTCCCCCTGCCTAAATGTTCCAATGCTGCCACTTTGGCCGTGTCCGAATACCCGTACTTGCGTTCTCAATAGTAGGCTGATTGGGTATGCGAAAATATAACGTTTTATAGTATGTGACATTTTGAAAATGTTGTATGGTTTAAATGCCAGGATGTCATACTCATTTCGACTATTGAGGAAGAAAAGCGTGTTTTCAGACCCACGTGTGTTTGACAACAGCTGATAATCAGATAAGAGGTCGCGCTATACCAAAATGAAGGAATGGCAGGAAACAACGCAATTGCGCATTAAGATGACGCCTTCTCAGTATGGGTGAGCCTAGTATGTTGATATTTGTTGCTTACTGCATACATTTATACTAAAGAGCACGTTCTAAATGGTATGTGCTATGAATAGTACATTAGCACATAGTATGTCGTTTTATTAAGTAGTAGGCAAGACAGATTTCGGACACAGCCTTTTTTCCACTTTCCAACCATTATCCTGTCCCTAACCCCATCCAAACTCAGAACTCCATACTATCTGATAGTAATCCATTTTCTATTTGACCCTGAAATATCACCTTCAAGTCCTGTAACAAATCCTGTAGCATTTGAGGAGAACATGGAGGGAAGAGTAGTCTGGTTACTGTAGGAGAACACTAGGAGAACACAGGGGCAACACTATTCGGATTGCGGTCGTTCCAGTCGTCATGCATTGAGCATGCACCAAGTCAAAGAGTAGGAGAGGATAGACATCATAGCCACTAGTTTGGTTGTTATCATGCTGGCTAATTCAGAAACATTGTACAAGACCTGGTAGAAGGGCAGGTCAAACTACCATGCTGCTTACTAGCAAGAGAGAAAGATTGGTTTGGTTTTTTCGTTTTGTTTTGTTTGGTTTCTTCACTGTTGATTGTTTGAAAAGGAAGGAAATAGTTCCGCTATTTTGAAGAGGGTTTTTACTTATGATGACTGTTATATGTGGTTGTTTATACCCATCTTAGTTGAATGCACTGACGTCGCTCTAAGATAAGAGTTTGCTAAATGACTAAAATGTTAAAGGGATAGTTCGAGATTTTGGCAATTAAGCCCTTTTTTCTACTTACCCAGAGTCAGATGAACTCATGGATACCATTATGTCTCTGTGTGCAGTTTGAAGGAAGTTGAAGGTAGTTTCTGGAGCCATCGCTAACTAGTGTTAGTGCAATGACTGGAAGTCTACAGGAGCAAGGGCCTAGTTGCCAAAATCTCTAACTATCCCTTTAATGTCAATGTAATGTAACACCATTTGGAGTGAGAAAATTAAAACGTTGAGATATAAAACAACAGTATGCTGGAAGTCACTGAAAACCCCAGTTATAAAGTAACAATAAGAACCTTTTTTTCTGATAAAGTAAACTAAAGTTTCTCTATTTTGCTTCTTTGGGTTGGGGGGGCAGCATAGCATACACTAGACACTAGGAGCAGGGGAGGAGGGAGAGCGCAGATAGCGCAGACATACGGACTTGCAAAGAAAAAAGTTGAGAAGAGAGACAGAGAGAATGAGAAAGTGAGGGAAGAGAGAAAGTTGGGAAAGAGAGAGTAAGAGAGAGAAAGAGGGGGCCATGCCTAGACGAGACGGGTCTGAGTTACTCATTGACTTCCTTACACTGTCGTCAGCAGATGCCTTATCTATTTTCACCTCAGGCAGAAGGCGTCCGCCGGTCCCCGGACTGATCAGAGACACCACGCCGTTGCAGTCCACCGTTGAGTTCCTCTTCCCGCCGCCGTGGTGGTAGCCCGTGTAGCTGCTCCGCCGGTACGGGCTGAACAGGGAGTCCCGCCTCTCCTCGCACTCCTCCACAGTGCTATGCTCGTCATCAGCAAACTCGTTCTCCGAGCCCACATCCTTGCCGCGGCCCTTGAAGCTGAAGATGCTGCTCTTGCTGTTGTGCCTCGACAGGAACGGCGAGCCTGGGATACTGAGGAGGGACTGCAAGGGACAAGAAGACAAGGAGATGAGGAGAGGAGAGGAGGAAACGAGAGGAGAGGAGGGTAAAAGACAGAGGAGAGGAGAGGAGAGGAGAGAGATTGATGTAGCTGTGTAAAACTCCTGACACAAAGCATACAAAAGAGCACTGAAGGTCGTGGGTTGAATCCCCACAACCACCTTTCCTACAATCTGTCCTCCTGCCATATCTCTTTATCTGTTTTAGTCCTGTCTACATCAGGGATCTCCAGCCATGTTCCTGGATGAGCTACCGTCCTGTAGGTTTTCGCTCCAACCCTAATCCAGTGCACCTGATTCTAATAATTAGCTGGTTGACAAGCTGAATCGGGTTAGTTACAACTGGGGTTGGAGTGAAAACCTACAGGAGGGTAGTTGTCCAGGAACAGGGTTGGAGAGCCCTGTTCTAAATTTAGCTTCAAAAACATGAAAGGAGGCTGGAATTCCCATAGAATTACATATAGAATTATAGGATCACTATGGGAATTCCAATCTCCTTGAGAGAAGAAAAGAGATGAGGGTGTTGTTTTTAGTGGGTCCGGTTGGTGAGGTATGATTGTAGCCAGTAGAGTGCGGTGCCCTCACACCCAGACCCTCAAGTCTGGTGAGCAGGACTTGATGGCTCACCGTGTCATATAATCAAATAATTAGGCGACTGACATCCTACCCCAGCAAGGTCAAACACAGGACAGTCAGACAGGAGTAACATACAGCTGAGCCCAACACTGCATGGGAAAATATGCACTTCCTGCTTCTACTTTGTGTTTTTCTTCTATGGGTACACTCAATATTGCCGCCAGTCCACGCATTGTCAGAACATTGATTTGAATGGGATTCTCCATTCTAGTTATTCTATGGAAATATGAGCTGTAGGCATCCTACTGTTCTCACTGTGAATCTGGACCTGTACTGTATCGATCCTCTTACTACTACGATCCTCTTACTAATGTTGCATATAGAATCCTCTTTCTTACTACTGTTATAAACATGTTCGCTCTGCTGATTTGACACGTTTATGGTCACAAGCCTGTGAGTACTCATCTGGTTAGAGGGCCAATTCTCTAATACTGTAGATGATGATGATGAACTCAGACAAAACCTTGTTCTAACACCAATAGAATTCACATGACTGCATCGCTTTGTGTTTAAATAACAGTTATCATCATAGGAGTACTGCCCTGTGTTGTTGAACAGATACAGTAACAGTACACTATGAAAGATGCCAGAGCAAAACCACACTGTGTGACTGCTCTTCTATCACTGAAACATTCATGTACTCACTGTTAATAATTCAAGCCTCGGATGCATGCTACTGTATCTTTAACTACAACAGCAGGTTATGATGCATGCTACTGTATATTTAGATACAACAAATATACGCACAGCACTGTATATGTTATGATGTTATAAACTGGTTCTAACCTTTAGCTACAACCAATATACTTTACACACTGTAGTAGGAGCCTTAAACAGATACATTACAAAGCTATAAATAGTGTTTATCTGAGTTTATTGCTCAAGGCTAAATGATCTATGCCCCAGAATGCATTACACCGTGACCTTCAACCTTCGTCATCTCACCTGGTTCATGATGGAAGACTTTCGACCCAACCGGTTGTCAGGGAAACGGAAGCGGCTCCTCTTGCTGCCGTCGTCTGACTCAGATTTGACGAACTTCTCGCAGTCCCCCTTCTCTTCCCTCTGTAACTGCTCTTTCTGGCGCCACTTCTTCTTGCGGTTGCGCCGCTCCTTGGCGCTCTTGGAGCTGAGCTTGGACATCTCTGACGAGCTACAGGACAGGTTCCCCCCACCGTCGTCCTCCGCTACGTCCTCCGACACCGTGCCTGCCGACGTCGCCATGGCATTGGCCTATCGCAGACCGCCGCACCGGGACAGAGAGAGTGAGAAAAACACCTGTCTGTGTCCAGCCCTCCTGAAGCCTAATTTATACCCTATGCAAACACGCAATGCATTTAGCTAGCTACTCAAAATGGCGATCCTGCGTAGTTTCATCAAGATACAAATTGCGGGGCTGCAGCTGCACTTGACTTACTTGGGGCTGTGCAAGTATGCCTATTTTTGCCAAGCAAGTATGCAAAATGGCCATTTTGCGTAGCTAGGCGTCAGAGATATGGCTGTACAGCTTATATCAGGCTAAACAGATTTAAACTAAGCATATGTGACAGACAGGGTTCGAACCCCGGTTTGCTGTGAGCCAGAAGAGTGCATTAGCCCGCTAAGCCAAAGCCTAGGCATTGGCTCAGGAAGCCCATGCAAATCTTCAGGTCTCAGGCAAGGTTACTCACCTCCGTCACAAACACAGTGAGGTATAGGAGCACTGTAACGAACACGGCTCCACTGCTTATATTAGGCACAACAGATTTAAACCAAAGAGACAGTCAAGGATAGGAGTGAAGTATAGTAAGCAGAGACAGTGGCAATAGAAAGACAAGCACATACAGTATACACAGAAAGCTGCTGAGAGACAGACAGAACCGACAGACAGACAGAACAGACAGACAGTCAGACAGAACCGACAGACCAGACAGAACAGACAGACAGACAGACAGACAGACAGACAGACAGACAGAACAGACAGAACAGACAGAACAGACAGAACAGACAGAACAGAACAGAACAGAACAGAACAGAACAGAACAGAACAGAACAGACAGACACTGACCTGTGCGGCCTCCTGCAGAGACAGTGACAACAGAGACAGAGAAACAAACACATATGACCAAACA
Organism: Coregonus clupeaformis; assembly: GCF_020615455.1. NCBI lineage: Eukaryota > Metazoa > Chordata > Actinopteri > Salmoniformes > Salmonidae > Coregonus > Coregonus clupeaformis. The sequence goes on along the minus strand of NC_059221.1, from coordinate 11,903,788 downwards.
CATATGCACTATATCAGGAGAAGGGTGCCATTTGGCAACCCTCATAGACATGCTGCGACACAGAGACACTGGGATACTGACCTGTGCAGCCTCCTGCTGGTTCTTGATCTGCTCCAGCATGGCTTTGAACTCCGCCTCTTTTTGCTCTGCCTCCTCCATGGTGGCCTGGTTCTGCTCCTCATAGGCCATGGCCACCACAGCCAGGATCAGATTGACCAGGTAGAAGGATCCAACGAAGATCACCAGCACAAAGAAGATCATGTAGGTCTTCCCTGCTGCCCGCAGGGTCTGGGAGAGGAGAGAGAAGACAACAGAGGGTCAGATACATTGCTATTTAACCTATAACCCCTGACCTCTAAACCGAAAAACATCCCTTCCCTGCCATCCTCAGGGTCTGGAAGAGAACAGAGAGTACAGCAGAGAATCAGACACTTGTCACTCGTCCAGTCCTCCAGAAAAGGCCGTCACTTTGTTCCCCCTCCTCTACTCAGATCTTGTTCATTCCGATGATAACTGGCTCATATGACTTGGCTGTGAGGTTCATGTTGAGGTAGAGTTAGAGGTCAGAGGTCAGAGGTTATGTATCAGTTACTGAGTAGTCTTGAAGATATCCAGGCTGTGTAGAAATGTAGAATCTACTGTAACACTTCCTCACTTCAAAACATAATAATTTATATTTAGATTCCCTTCTGCTTACTAGAGCGTGATGCTGATTCGAATTCACTGTCATATACATTATGTACGCTGCATAAACAATGATTTATAACTGATTTGACACTAGGAAGTAGGAATTATTCTTGGGTGCACCAGACTGCATTTCGCTAGGTTCCCAGTGTGTGTTTGTGTGTGTGTGTTAGGTTCCCAGCATGGGCACAACCTGCCGTTATTCATCAAATGAAGCCCGACCCAATATCTGCATTTTGACCTCGTTTTCCATGCAGTGCAGTGGAAGCACACCCCACCAGCGAGCTAGCTAACACAAGCCCAATGATTTCAGTGGATTGGGATGCTATCCCCAGTAGAGAGAGGATTAAGAGTCTCAAGCAGAAAGAAGCAGAGAGCAGGAGGCAAAGAAAACTCCAACATACCTTTAAAACAGCCAGTCTCTTAAATGTTACATAATAGTATTTAGAATTCCATGTATGTGTTACATGACATGGCATGTACTACTTTTCTACTCTATAAATGGACAGACATTTTCCTTCTTTCTTGTCACAGAGGCAATATTTCAGTCTACTAAAAAAAAGTAGTCCACTTAGGGAATAGGTTGCCATTTTGGATGCACACTTAGTTCCCCTTTCAAAAGAGGGTGTACAGTATGGTCTGCACTAGGGCCCTTCAAAAGAGGATGTATGGTCTGTAGGGAGCAGAGTTAAAGGCAGAGACAGAGAGGACTTCCTGGGTTCTGGCAGAAGCAATTCCCTACCCCATCAATTATGGATGCGGTTTACATGTAGTGCTGGTAAGAATATTCAACACAACACACTGTGACTCCCCAGCAAGACAGAGTACCAGCACAAACTGACAAATGGACAGAAACTCTACTGTCCTCCTGTTCCCCACATAGTCTTCCCACTGACATTAGGACAGCAGAGTCCCTAAAATAACTAGCTTATTATGACCATGATATGCGGTTGGCTCTCATAGCTACCTTAAGTTTTACATGTACATTAAAAAATATATGTTTTACCTTAAGATGAATGCACTAACTGTAACTCTGCACTAACTCTGGATAAGAGCGTCTGCTAAATGACTAAAATGTAAATGTACTGCAGACCAAATATTCTACACACACACACCTGAGCCTACTCTGGATACAGCGCATATGAATCTTAAAACCTGGTAATGTTTGAGCAGGTAGTGTTTATTCATGCAAAATCTAAATGCTAGGTTGAACTATAGAATGTCTGATCTGATAATCTGATACAATACAATGGGAAATAAGTTGAGATCATTTCTCCGATTTTCCTCCTTGTACTGTAGTATCTTGATTTAAAACAGGACAGCACAAATATCCTTCTGGAATACAGATGAATGGTGACTTGAGTCTCCATATTAAGAAGCTCAGATGAGCGAACACTGGCACATGCACAGTAGATTTGGAGATCTGACCAAAAATAGTGTCTGTTCTGAGCTAAGAAGAGAGAAGAAGCCATCTAAACTGCATCCCAAATGGTACCCTATTCCCTTTATAGTGCACTACTTTAACCATAGCCCTATGGGCCCTGGTCAAAAGTAGCGCACTATGTAGGGAATAGGGTGCCATTTGGGACACAGGCGTAGTCTCCCTGATTGCCCTGACTGTAATCCCCAGGTTCATCTCTTCCTTTCCTTCTCCTCCCTCCGCCCACTCCTGCCCTCTCTGCTCTGTATGAGAAGGCCTAAGTGTTTCTTTCCACCATTACAGAGAACCTGCCTGGCTGAGGAGAGGGTCTACATCCCAAATGGCATCCTATTCCCTATATAGTACACTACTTTTGACCAGGGCCCATAGGGCTATGAAAAGTAGTGCACTATGGAATAGGGTGCCATTTGGGACACAGGCAGGATCTTCTGCTGAGCTGCAAGACAGGCAGCATGAGTCGAGCCAGGAGCCACAGTATGTATATTAAAATGCTGAGCTGTAAGACAGGACAAGTTGAGCTAAGAGCCACAATATGGAGATGAAGCTGCTTGGCTGCAAGACAGCGTGAGTTGAGCCAGGAGAACACAGTTTTTATATTAGACTGGAGGATGGGGAGTCATTGGGTCATACAGTAGCAGGTGGGAGGTGGGAGGGATATCTTTCTCTTGACAGGAATTCAGTGTTATTTCTAATAGCGGATGTCCTTGCTTATGTCTGAAATGGTATCCAATACCTATATATATATAGTGCACTACCATTTGCCAGTGCCAATTAGGCTCTGAGCAAAAGTAAAGTACACCAAAAACAAAAATATTGGTGGGTGATTATATTTGTCCTATTGAAAATGTGTTTTTTTACATATCCCACTCTCTCTGAGAGTGTATGACATAAAAATCCCAAGAAAATATATGGCCAAAAGTAGTGCACTATATAGGGAATAGGGTGCCATTTTCCCTGTATCTCAGGTATAAGGAATTACTATCCTCCCTTCCCCCAGGTGTTATTGCTATACTGTGCTGTAATCTATACTGTAATTGGGGGGAGGAAGTGTGTGAAGATGTAATGTAGCAATATGACCCAAAGGCAAGCAAATCGGCCAGCTGAATATGTGAACAAAGCATTTAGCGTTTGACTCAAAATCGAAAACCAAGGATGAACATGTGAAACAACAAGCCTGTCTCACCAGCATAGAGATACAATATCATTGATAGATACTGTATATCATAATGTTTACTGTATATAATACTGTATATCATACCGTATATCAGGGGTCGGCAACCTTTTTTGTGTAGAGTGCCAATTTACCCTACCATTTCTAACGATTTGCGTGCCAGTTATGATTTTAATATGTGCATTACAACTAATTGTGTCTATAGAATATTTAATTGCCCACAAATGGAAGAATTCTATAGCTCGCTAAACAAAGGCGCTGCCCATTAGCGCCACGGGCTTGATCTTGGAACACAGATTCTCTTGGTGAATGATACAGTGACATTTAACCACGGGGTGACCAATCTTATCTTCAATCAGCTTTTGCGAATCCTTTATGTGTAATAGCAAATATGTTTTTAATATCGACACCTCTCTCCTCAAAATGATCTGGGAAGGCTTTTTCTACATCTTCCCTAGTAGTACCATGCATGGGTTTTAGTCAAAGCAGCTCCTCGCGTACCTGCTCTGAGTCACAGTATCTTGCAACAACTGCCAGACGTGGAATGTCATTCACATCCACACTCTCATCAAGAGCCACACTAAACACAGGTGCATCTTTTAACGTTACAGTTTGCTGTGCCTTTACATTTTCAACCATCTTGGTAATGTGCCTTTCAACAGTTCTGGTAGACACAGGCATGTCTTTTATCTTTGAGATGATTGTGTCTTTGTTAGGCAATCCATCAAATAAAGCCTGCAAACTACTGAGGAAAGCCTCCTTGATATATTCCCCATTAGTAAATGGTTTTCCATGTTTAGCAGTGTACTGCGCAACTTTGTAGCTCCCCTATGTAGCTTGATTTTTGACTGCATGTAGATTTGTAAACACACTGCTTTGCTTTTCCTACCTGGACACGGCCCTCTTGATTCCTTCAGCCTTGTCCGCCTCATCCTTTAAGTTTTTCTCATGTCTCGTTTCAAAATGACGCCATACACTTAATGTCCAACAAACAACAGTTTTACAACAGAGAGCGCAAACAGGCCGGTCCTTCAGTAAAACAAATCCATATTCCTTTGTCCAAGAGGCAATAAATGAGCGGACATCTGCCTCATTTTTCTTTACTGATGACAAGGCAAATACCCTTGCGTGCCAAGGCTGCTGTATACCATACTGTATACTGTATATCATACTGTATACTGTATATCATACGGTATACTGTATGTGATATGTATATCATAATATATACTGTATATCGTACTGTATATCATAATGTATACTGTATATCATACTGTATATCATAATGTATACTGTATATCATACTGTATATCATAATGTATACTGTATATCATACTATATATCATCATGTATACCATATAGCATACTGTATATCATAATGTATACTGTATATCATACTGTATACTGTATTTCATACTGTATATCATAATGTATACTGTTTATCATAATGTATACTGTATATCATACTGTACATCATAATGTATACTGTATATCATACTGTATATCATACTGTATGTTCCATTTAATTCGGTGCTCACCAGCATGTAGAGGTTCTCCCAGAAGTCCTGTGTCATGAGTCTGAAGAGAGCCAGGAAAGCCCATCCAAAGCTATCGAAGCTGGTGTAGCCGTAGTTTGGATTCCTCCCAGCTTTCATGCAAGTGTAGCCCTCGGGGCAGCGGCTGGGTGGGGGAGAGGGGAGAGGGCAACACAGTCATACGATGACTGAGCATTATACTGTATACAGTGCTTTTCTGAAAATATTATTTTTCCACATTTTGTTACGTTACAGCCTTATTCGAAAATGTATTAGTCAACCTACACACAATACCCCATAATGACAAAGCAAAAACTGGTTTTTAGCAAATTTATAAAAACATAAGACTGAAATATCACATTTACATAAGTATTCAGACCCTTTACTCAGTACGTTGTTGAAGCACCTTTGGCAGCGATTACAGCCTCGAGTCTTCTTGGGTATGACGCTACAAGCGTGGCACACCTGTATTTGGGGAGTTTCTCCCATTCTTCTCTACAGATCCTCTCATGCTCTGTCAGGTTGGACGGGGAGCGTCGCTGCACAGCTATTTTCAGGTCTCTCCAGAAATGTTAGATCGGGTTCAAGTCCAGGCTCTGGCTGGGCAGAGACTTGCCCTGAAGCCACTCCTGCGTTGTCTTGGCTGTGTGCTTAGGGTCGTTGTCCTGTTGGAAGGTGAACCTTCGCCCCAGTCTGAGGTCCTGAGCGCTCTGGAGCAGGTTTTCATCAAGGATCTCTCTGTACTTTGCTGCGTTCATCTTTCCCTCGATCCTGACTAGTCTCCCAGTCCCTGCCGCTGAAAAACATCCCCACAGCATGATGCTGCCACCACCATGCTTCACCGTAGGGATAGTATTGGCCAGGTGATGAGCGGTGCCTGGTTTCCTCGGGATGTGACGCTTGGCATTCAGGCCAAAGAGTTCAATCTTGGTTTTATCAGACCAGAGAATCTTGTTTCTCATGGTCTGAGATTCCATTAGGTGCCTTTTGGCAAACTCCAAGCGGGCTGTCATGTGCCTTTTACTGAGGAGGGGCTTCCGTCTGGCCACTCTATCATAAAGGCCTGATTGGTGGAGTGCTGCAGAGATGGTTGTCCTTCTGGAAGGTTCTCCCATCTCCACAGAGGAACTCTGGAGCTCTATCAGAGTGACCATCGGGTTCTTGGTCACCTCCCTGACCAAGGCCCTTCTCCCCCGATTGCTCAGTTTGGCCGGGCGGCCAGCTCTAGGAAGAGTCTTGGTGGTTCCAAACTTCTTCCATTTAAGAATGATGGAGGCCACTGAAAATGTGAAGGGGTCTGAATACTTTCCGAATGCACTGTACATACAAAAACATCATGGCTGCCATATCGTACAGTTGTCTGGTTTAATAAAATAATAAGAGAAGAGTGGGTCTGAAGAGGAGAAGGACAGACAGACAGACAAGGAGACAGCGAGACAGACAGACAGACAGACAGACAGACAGACAGGCAGGCAGGCAGGCAGGCAGACAGACAGACAGACAGACAGACAGACAGACAGACAGACAGACAGACAGAGTAGCTACTCACCCAGAATCTGAGCTGTTGCCACATAAAAGGGCATCCAATTGTCCAGGCAGGAAGTAGAAATTGGCTGGTGAAAGAAACAAACACACACAGAACATCATCAGAATAACATCTCTTTCTAGCTATGTAGAGGGATATAGGACAACGTTTTCCAGAGAATTGAAACCTTTTGCTATGGTGTGCCACTGTGCCCTAAAGAACACAACCCTGGAGTGTTTGACTGTGACTAGGCTACTTACTGTCGTTATTGATGTATTCTTTCCAGTCGAAGCCTTTGCTGCCGTTGGCCAAGTAGTTCTCGGTGGAGTTGATTGGCCAAATCACGCATTTGTGCCGTAGGTTGCCCATGAAGAGCTGTAGTCCAATCAAAGCGAAGACACTGAGACAGAAGACCGTGAGGATCATAACGTCTGACAATTTCTTCACAGATTGGATTAGAGCACCGACAATGGTCTTCAGTCCTGGAGAGGGAGAAACACACACACACACACACACGGACGAACAGACAAACGTACGCACACACGCACAAACCAAAGAGGTGATGCAGAAGGTGTGTATACTCAAGGTGTCTTGAAGTTCCCAGACAAGGTGACTTTGCTATTTTTTAAAGGTGCTATAGCTACAGTAATGTAATGTACTGTACTATCCTGTCTGTTTTACTTTCATTCCTTCAGACATTATTCAACTTACAGTATATTGTGTGATGGGAATGGAGCCATTATAATACGCATATTAATCCCTAATGCCTGAGTTGGGTATTTAATCACATACAAAACAAATGTAAATGTTATCAGTATAATATACAGTTTATATTTAAGCAATAAGGCCCGAGGGGGTGTGGTATATGGCCAATATACCGCGGCTAAGGGCTGTTCTTATGCACGATGCAACACCTTAGCTCTGGTATATTGGCCATATATCATAAACCCCCGAAGTGCCTTATTACTATTATAAATTGTTTACCAACATAATTAGAGCAATACAAATGTTAGGTCATATCCGTGGTATACAGTCTGATATACCACGGCTGTCAGCCAATCAGCATTCAGGGCTCGAACCACCCAGTTTATAATATGTTATATATTATGTATACACTGAGTTTACAAAACATTAAGAACACCTGCTCTTTCCATGACATAGATTGACCAGGTGAATCCAGGTGAAAGCTATGATCCCTTATTGATGTCACTTGTTAAATCCACTTAAATCAGTGTAGATGAAGGGGAGGAGACAGGTTAAAGAAGGATTTTTAAGCCTTGAGACAATTGACACTTGTATTATGTATGTGTGCCATTCAGAGGGTGAATGGGCAGGACAAAAAATGTAAGTGCGTTTCAACGGGGTATGGTAGTAGGTACCAGGCGCACAGGTTTGTGTCAAGAATTCCAACGCTGCTGGCTTTTTCATGCTCAACAGTTTCCCGTGTGTATCAAGAATGGTCCACCACCCAATGGACATCCAGCCAATTTGACACAAGTGTTGGAAGCATTGGAGACAAAATTGGCCAACATCCCTGTGGAACGCTTTTGACACCTTGTAGAGTCCATACCCCCAACGAATTTAGACTGTTCTGAGGGCAAAAAGGGGTGGGGGGGTTCAACTCAATATTAGGAAGGTGTTCCTAATGTTTGTTATACTCAGTGTATATAAAAAAACGTAAAATTGTCTTTAAGAAGATGGGCTGGAAAACTGACATTTAATTTAATTTTGCCAAATAGAATCCTGAAAGTAGTTTCAAGAACATAATCATAGAAATCCCACTTAAATTTACATTTCATTGGTTAAAGACAGTCCAACTTTAGACAAATTTCAACCACTGAACACATACAACACATTTTAAAATAAAAAACGAACAAGAAATATCCAAGAGCCATCCCCCTCTGTTCTGAGCTTCAGTATTGAGACAGTCACTGGCTTTATACAGTTAGTCAGAGAAAAATATGACAGAGATAATATATCACTATTGAACCGGGAAGAGATATCACTATTGAACCAGGAAGAGACCTATAGTATCTTGCCTTTCAAAAGATTTGCACTTCTAGCCAGCAGGGCCAGTGTTGGATTACACCTGAACTAGAGGGGGAGGACGAAACAGAACAGTGAGAGGAAGATCCATAAGAAAGAAAGGAAAAGAAAGAAAGGAAGCACAGCAGCACAACAAGGGGGCCATGATAAGAGGACAGAGGCACAGGCAGGCAGGGGGTCGAAACCAACCACATGCAGGTCATTTAAACTCCAAGGCTGAACAGAAACAATTCAATGCCATTGCCACTCTGGGGCCTTTCCTTTCTTCATTTATCTTGTATTTTAGTGTCATTAGGTTAAAGCACAGACTCTTACCCCTTCTTGGCCCAACCCTACTACAGCCAGGCTCTTCCCCCAAACCTACAGCGCTTTACTGAAGACAGAATCATATTATTTTACCTTCAGGACAGGCATCATCCTCAGGCAGAACTCACAGTGGCTGAAGCAATGGGTCCAAAAAGTGCAGGAGGATTCCAAACATTTCCGGAACCGGAATGTCTCTTACTCTTGGAACCGGAATGTCCCCTCAAACATGGAACCGAAACCCCAAAGGGGCTTCTGTTGACCCTCTAAATCAGGGGTTCTTAAACTTTTTCAGCTCGAGACTCAAATGTGAAATTGAACATCCGTGACCCAAATCGTCCTCCAACAACCCAAATTAAGAAGGTGTATTCTCATAACTCACGACTCACCTCTCACATACCCAGGGCCCATTTTGGGTGCAGGCCAAGCCTGCTCTACTGGTACAACAGGCTTGGCCTCCACCTCTCCTTCTATAATATGCTTCCATCTTATGGTGTGTTCAAGACAGCTCGGAACTCAGAACTCGGAACAAGGAAATCTCCGAACTCTGACTTCAGTACATTCAAGAGAACTGGGAACTCTGAAAAAAATGAGCTCAGACTGTGAAAAAAGTTTTTAACGGCCATCCAACTCGGAATTACAAGTCGGAAACTCTGGCATCTTCCTAGAGCTCCGACTTCTCCGACATGAAGAGATCACTGATGTCACGATTTTTCACAGTCTGAGCTAGTTTTCTTCAGAGTCCCCAGTTGTCTTGAACGCACCAAAAACCTAAACCTCTACGACGCTGACTAGTGGCATAAAATGGACCACTAGTGAGGTGTCATGCACCTAATCAATATATCGTTGACATAATAATAAACTATATTTTCTATATTTTCAGTGACGCTCCTGAGTGAATTTACTTCATACATAATAACATCTATTTATTCTTAATGTCCCTGCCCGAATACCCATACTTGCGGTCTAAATAGTAAGCATTTTGGGTATGCGATAATATAATGTTTTTTAGTATGTGAAGTTTCTAAAAATGTGTATGCTTTAAATGCCAGGATGTCATAATCTTTTCAGCTTTTCATGCTATTGAGGAAGAGAATCGTCTTTTCATAACCACGTGTATTTGACAAAAGCTGATAATCAGATAAGATTATCACTGGCCACTTTAAGAAATGGAACACTAGTCACTTTAGTAATGTTTACATATTTACATTTACATTTACATCATTTAGCAGACACATCTTGCACTACTCATCTCAGATGTATATACTGCATTCTATTCTATAATATTCTACTGTATTTTAGTCCATGCCGCTCTGTCATTGCTTGTCCATATATGTATATATTTTTAAATTCCATTCCTTACCAGATTTGTGTGTATAGGGTATATGTTGTGAAATTGTTAGATATTACTTGTTAGATATTACTGCACTGTCGGAGCTAGATGCACAAGCATTTCGCTACACCCGCAATAACATCTGTGACAAATAAAATTTGATTTGAAGAGGACGCGCTATACCAAAATTAAGGAATGGCGGGAAACAACATTAGATGATGTATTCTAAGGGGGAACGTGGGCTATTTATTTAACCTTTATTTAACTTGGCAAGTCAGTTAAGAACAAATTCTTATTTACAATGCTTGGGCCAAGAAACACGAGCAATGGACATTAGACCGGTGGAAATCTGGTCTTTGGTCTGATGAGTCCAAATTTGAGATTTTTGGTTCCAACCGCTGTGTCTTCGTGAGACGCAGAGTAGGTGAATGGATGATCTCTGCATGTGTGGTTCCCACCGTGAAGCATGGAGGAGGAGGTGTGGGGGTGCTTTGCTGGTGACACTGTCAGTGATTTATTTAGAATTTAAGGCACACTTAACCAGCATGGCTACCACAGCCTTCTGCAGCGATACGCCATCTCATCTGGTTTGCGCTTAGTGGGACTATCATTTGTTTTTCAACAGGACAATGACCCAACACACCTCCAGGCTGTGTAAGGGCTATTTGACCAAGAAGGAGAGTGATGGAGTGCTGCATCAGATGACCTGGCCTCCAGAATCACCCGACCTCAACCCAATTGAGATGGTTTGGGATGAGTTGGACCTAGGGCTGTGGCAGTCACAAAATGTTGTCAGCCGGTGATTGTCAAGCAAATAACTGTCTGTCTCACGGTAATTGACCATTAATTAACATAAACACATTTAGCATCTCCTGGCTTCCACACATAGCCTACAGGCCATTTTACAAAGTCTAATAAATCCATGTAATAAAGCCTACACCTTCACAATAAATCCATTATTTATTTTAGACAGGTCTAAAGAAGCATGATATGAAGAAAATATAGTCTATTTCAGAAGAAAATAATAGCATACTCTGAGTTGTCCTTATTTTAGGTCCTGATGTGGCTATGCCAAATGGCTGTGGGCTACACTAGTTCATTTAGCAGACAAGATTTGCTTATAATTCCGTGGCATTATTTTATATTATTTTATAGTATGAAGAATACAATTGAACAAAGCTGAATAAAATATACATATTTTCTCCAAACGATTGAAGGGAGTGCGCACATGCGGCTATTCTGTGTTGAGCGGTTAACAAAGAAATAGGTACTCCTATATACTTAATTTAGAGTTATTAATGTAACTTTAGTTGTTCTACAAACGTTGGGCTATATGTTTTGATTTTTAATACAATGTAAGGCTGCATGATGACACTCTAATGATGATTTGAAAAAAGTCGCTTGAAAGGCATGAGCTCTGCTTTGTTTTTTGCGCAGGCTGTACACACTCCAAAAGTCTCTCATGCACAATTTGACAAGCACTTGATAATGCCTCGAATTTCACGGCGGCATCCCCTTTTGTGGCCGTAATTCACCCTAAAAAAATCCATGCCTTTTGCGGCCCGGAGTGCTGCATTGTGCCCTTCTCCTTGAGTGTGCTGCGCAATCCGAAGCGTCTCTCACTCACACGGCTCTCCGTCACGTGATCGGGTCTTTCTCACAGGCTACAAGTGAAGACAGACACATCGCGGACGCAACTGCGTGCATCCTTATCCAATTCCGAGGTGCATGTTGAAGATGTTAGAAGAACTGTCCACATTTACTTTTCATCAGCCAACAAGATGAGTAGGCCTAACGAACAGCAAAAGCACTAGCCTATGTCAAACTACTATCCCCCATGGTGCAAAGGTTGACCTATTCTATTCTGCTTATATATGCCAGTTAGGCTCTACACCCCTTGTAAAGCGGATGAATGTGCTTAATTTTAAGAAGTTATTTGGCCACTTTAGTTGTGATACAAACCTTTTTAAAACATATAGGCCTAGAGGCTAGGCTACATGAGGTGTGCGACTATGATTTTAACAAGTCGCAAAAAAAAGGCATTGTTTCTTATGCTGGACATCATTCACAAGTGATAATATATAATTCAGTGATAGGCTAATATTGTCACCCATCAGACTATTCTTGATTTAATCTTGTCTTCACACATACTAAATCATTTATGTGTGACATTTGTTTTGATTTAGAATGGACCATTGGCATGCACCTGTATCGAAATGGGCAGCGGGAAAAAATAAATAGCGAATGGAGGACGTTTTTCATGCCAGCCAGGTAGGCTATACTCCTGTTGTAAATATAAGCAATATGCTTAATATTAGGAATGTTGAGAAATAAATATAGTAGGCCTAGCCTATAGAAAGCTGATGGGATCCTCCTCTTTTTATTAGCGGCCATTACTCTGTTTTCTCCCGCAATTGCATAGCCTATAGAAATGTTGCGCAACATCAGCTCATGGGCTCTCGTGAAGTGTTTGATTAGATTTTCGACACATTTGCATTGATGTCAGAGTGATTAGAGGGACAATAGAGTACCGAGTACCAGGCAGTTAGCAAGGTAGGCTACTAATGACCAGCAGCAGCGTCAGAACTTGGAGAAGCCTAATTACCGTGACTAAACGGTCATGTGGAATTTGTCTGTCTTCATGACTCATGACCGCCGGTGTGGCGGTAATACAGTCACGGCAACAGCCCTAGTTGGACCGTAGAGTGAAGGAAAAGCAGCCAACAAGTGCTCAGCATATGTGGGAACTCCTTCAAGACTGTTGTAAAAGCATTCCAGGTGAAGCTGGTTGAGAGAATGCCAAGCGTGTGCAAAGGGTTCATCAAGGCAAAGGGTGGCTACTTTGAAGAATATAAAATATAAAATATACACATGCAGAGATAATCCGTTCACCTACTCTGCGTCTCACAAAGACACGGCGGTTGGAACCAAAAATCTCAAATTTGGACTCATCAAACCAAAGGACAGATTTCCACCGATCGAATGTCCATTGCTCGTGTTTCTTGGCCCAAGCAAGTCTCTTCTTCTTATTGGTGTCCTTTAGTAGTGGTTTATTTGCAGCAATTCGACCATGAAGGCCTGATTCACACAGCCTCCTCTGAACAGTTGATGTTGAGATGTGTCTGTTACTTGAACTCTGTGAAGCATTTATTTGGGCTGCAATTTCTGAGGCTGGTAACTCTTAAGAACTTATCCTCTGCAGCAGAGGTAACTCTGGGTCTTCCTTTCCTGTGGTGGTCCTCATGAGAGCCAGTTTCATCATAGCGCTTGAAGGATTTTGTGACTGCACTTTAAGAAACTTTAAAAGTTCTTGAAATCTTCCAGATTTATTGACCTTCATGTCTTAAAGTAATGATGGACTGTCATTTCTCTTTGCTTATTTGAGCTGTTCTTGCCATAATATGGACATAGTCTTTTACCAAATAGGGCTATCTTCTGTATACCACCCCTACCTTGTCACAACACAACTGATTGGCTCAAACGCATTAGGAAGGAAAGAAATTCCACAAATTAACTTTTAACAAGGCACACCTGTTAATAGAAATGCATTCCAGGTGACTACCTCATGAAGATGGTTGAGAGAATGCCAAGAGTGTGCAAAACTGTCATCAAGGCAAAGGGTGGCTACTTTGAAGAATCTCAAATCTCAAATATATTTTGATTTGTTTAACACTTTTTGGGTTACTACATGATTCCATATGTGTTATTTCATAGTGTTTTTGTCTTCACTGTTATCCTACAATGTAGAAAATAGTAAAAATAAAGAAAAACCCTTGAATGAGGTGTGTCCAAACTTTTGACTGGTACTGTATGTACTCTAGGTATAGTATGCGTTGATTCAATTAAAGGTTAGTGGGTCATTTAGTTCCCCCATCGGCATTCTACAACGCTTTAGAATATCAACAGAAAATAAGGTTGTGTTCTATTTTCTAGTCAAGTATTATTTCTAAAAATGTATCATCAAAATAAACAAAACAACAAACGAAAACGGGAAAAACAAACGTTTTCAATGCCATTTGTCATCAGCCAAGCTTCTTAGTAGGCTAATACTGTAAAACAAGTGACTAAAAAGCATCATGCAGCATTAAATATGTCCACAAACTAGGCTTGGCAGTCTTCATCAATAATAGATATATTCAGAGCCATATATAGAGAGAGTTAGGCCAATGCGGTTGAACGTTCCGAGAGCAGCACTTTTTCCTCCGTAGCCAATTCAAAGTGATAATTAACGCTTCCGTGTTGTGCTGTTTATTTCTGATAGTTTTCAAAACCTATGAATGTCCAGTGAAAGCAAATATGCAATTTGTTGAAACTACACCCCGTTATCCAGAATGCTAATCAGTAAAAAACGTCTGTTAAATTCGCTGCTCTGTTTTGCTTGTTTACAGCGGGTCATTTGTCGGAGGTGCTCTCGTAATGTTACATCAGCACCAACATTTCAAGAATAAAGTTCTATATGGACGCTAACGTGGCAGCCGTTCTAAAACCTGGCCTAACTCTCTATATATATACGTTTCTGGATATATTCTGTGGGCTGTCACTAAGAGCTATGTCAGCTCTCAACTTGACGTCAACATACTCTAGCTTTCTTCTTCAAGCCGGATATATAGAGTAAAATTCTGACATTTCCATCCTTTGTAATAAATAATGTAAATGGATTTGGTTAATTTAATATTTTCTTACAAGCCAATTATCGAGTTATTTTTGTATTATATGAATAATTATCTTCATCTCCCGAAAAACCTGGAGGCTTTTTCCAATGGTAAAAGTACTTTGGATGAGCTTTACAGTAGCTGATGAGCTCAACTGTCTTCGCCAAAGTGTACACAGTACAGTGAATCAGGAAAGGTTAGTTAATTATAAGCGATTCCTTATGTTAAGCAAAAATAATTTTTTTATCCCATATTTAATCAATATATATATTTGACTTTGTCTCTGGTTGTATTCTAGTGATATGCTATCGGACTGGTACTGTCAGTGTCCTTTTCTTAAGAGGTGGGGATTCTGCTTTTGTCTATTCCAAATAATAGCCATTTGCAGAGGCTTACAGCTATTACTGAGGAGAACCACAGCTGCCTTGGAAACTAGAGCCTTATTTAGGATGAGAGTTTTACTAGGGAAGAAGAGAGTGCAGACACTTTGGAGGGCCCTGGAGTAGACTGCAAAGCCTATCAAAAATGTATTAGTACCATTTTTGATAATTTTGGAGAAAAATAAAACAATAAAAATGATTATTATTTCCAATTCTTTTTTTTGTTGCTTAAAAATTATAATAATAGTGAGTATAAGAAAAGTAAAAGGGTGAGATATAAGTATCAGCCTTAGTGTTTAAACTGAATCTCACCTGGTATGACAGAGATAGTTTTCAATGCTCGGAGAACTCTGAATGTTCTCAGCGCAGAGACATTGCCCAGGTCCACAAACTCTGTTATATATCTGTAAACAGGGGAAGGATCACACACAAACAAACACCAATGACAAAACCACACGCAAGAGCACCACAACACCACCACGCACGCTACGCACGCACCGAACCAGGAGGTAACCACGACGCCACTCACAGAGCCTGTCCACTGAGGGGGAGGAAAGGAAAAAGGAAAGAAAAAACACGACCCACAATACACCTAACACTGACCCCATGGACCAAACCCCCATCCCCCATCCTGTCTTACCTGGAATTACAGAAATAGTTTTCAATGCCCTCAACACTCTGAACGTGCGCAGAGCTGAGACATTGCCTAGGTTTACAAACTCTGTTATATACCTGCAGAATCAAATCAAAGTTACAAACTCTTGTTATTTACACACAGATAAAAAAGACAAATGTAGTGGTTCAACAGAAACACTTCTTGATGTTTAAGATATTGAAAGCCCACTTCGTAAGTCGCTGAACTAGTTCTACGTATCATCAAAAACAGGGTAGCATATAGTTATAGATAGTTAGCGTTATAGTTAGTTTGTAAAAATGTCATGTCATGTATTCTTAACTATACTATATTATGTCAAATTCAACATGGTGAGATGAAGCCTTGATCAGAATCCTGAGGTCTCCAGCAAATTGAAAGAGAAAAATGGAGAGTGAGTGAGTGAGACAGATAAAGAGAGAGAGAGAGAGAGAAAGAGAGAGAAAATGGGGGAGAGATAAGGCAGTAAGCAGGAACGGTCAGGAACCTTCTGAAAACACCTGATTGAACCCCTCTTTCCCAAAGTAAAGAGAAAGAAAAAAAAAAAAGCAAAAGAAAGAAAGAAAGAAAGAAAGAAAGAAAGAAAGAAAGAAAGAAAGAAAGAAAGAAAGAAAGAAAGAAAGAAAGAAAGAAAGAAAGAAAGAAAGAAAGAAAGAAAGAAAGAAAGAAAGAAAGAAAGAAAGAAAGAAAGAAAAAAGAAAGAAAGACTGGATAGTTCTGGACAGTAACAATAACTTTAGACGTATTTATGCTCTACTCAATGATTTCACACAGTAATAATGCTAAATATTTCTTATAAGAATGAACAGGTAGGTATCTATAGGAGTCTGATACTTACGCCATAGAAATGACCATGAAATCCAGCCAGTTCCATGGATCCCTTAGGAATGTAAACCCATCTATACAGAATCCTCGAGCGACAATTTTTACAAGAGATTCAAACGTATAAATCCCTGTGAACGTGTACCTGGAAGACAGAAGCATGGAAGCATGATCAGAATTAGCAATTTATCAAATCCATGAAGAACAACAAGTTATTATCTGTTGAAATGATGTACTGGTAATACACTAAGGCATCGTCCAAATACCCAACTTGCGTTCTAAATAGAAGCCAATTTGGGTATGCGAAAATAGAACGTTTTACAGTATGTGAAATTGAGTATGGCCTAATTGCCAGGATTTCATTTTAGTACACGGTACAGTGGGGAGAACAAGTATTTGATACACTACCGATTTTGCAGGTTTTCCTACTTACAAAGCATGTAGAGGTCTGTAATTTTTATCATAGGTACACTTCAACTGTGAGAGACGGAATCTAAAACAAAAATCCAGAAAATCACATTGTATGATTTTTAAGTAATGAATTTGCATTTTATTGCATGACATAAGTATTTGATCACCTACCAACCAGTAAGAATTCCGGCTCTCACAGACCTGTTAGTTTTTCTTTAAGAAGCCCTCCTGTTCTCCACTCATTACCTGTATTAATTGCACCTGTTTGAACTCGTTACCTGTATAAAAGACACCTGTCCACACACTCAATCAAACAGACTCCAACCTCTCCACAATGGCCAAGACCAGAGAGCTGTGTAAGGACATCAGGGATAAAATTGTAGACCTACACAAGGCTGGGATGGACTACAGGACAATAGGCAAGCAGCTTGGTGAGAAGGCAACAACTGTTGGCGCAATTATTAGAAAATGGAAGAAGATCAAGATGACGGTCAATCATCCTCGGTCTGGGGCTCCATGCAAGATCTCACCTCGTGGGGCATCAATGATCATGAGGAAGGTGAGGGATCAGCCCAGAACTACACGGCAGGACCTGGTCAATGACCTGAAGAGAGCTGGGACCACAGTCTCAAAGAAAACCATTAGTAACACACCAAGCCGTCATGGATTAAAATCCTGCAGCGCACGCAAGGTCCCCCTGCTCAAGCCAAAGCATGTCCAGGCCCGTCTGAAGTTTGCCAATGACCATCTGGATTATCCAGAGGAGGAATGGGAGAAGGGCATGTGGTCTGATGAGACAAAAATAGAGCTTTTTGGTCTAAACTCCACTCGCCGTGTTTGGAGGAAGAAGAAGGATGAGTACAACCCCAAGAACACCATCCCAACCGTGAAGCATGGAGGTGAAAACATCATTCTTTGGGGATGCTTTTCTGCAAAGGGGACAGGACGACTGCACCGTATTGAGGGGAGGATGGATGGGGCCATGTATCGCGAGATCTTGGCCAACAACCTCCTTCCCTCAGTAAGAGCATTGAAGATGGGTCGTGGCTGGGTCTTCTAGCATGACAACGACCCGAAACACACAGCCAGGGCAACTAAGGAGTGGCTCCGTAAGAAGCATCTCAAGGTCCTGGAGTGGCCTAGCCAGTCTCCAGACCTGAACCCAATTGAAAATCTTTGGAGGGAGCTGAAAGTCCATATTGCCCAGCGACAGCCCCGAAACCTGAAGGATCTGGAGAAGGTCTGTATGGAGGAGTGGACCAAAATCCCTGCTGCAGTGTGTGCAAACCTGGTCAAGACCTACAGGAAACGTATGATCTCTGTAATTGCAAACAAAGGTTTCTGTACCAAATATTAAGTTCTGCTTTTCTGATGTATCAAATACTTATGTCATGCAATAAAATGCAAATTAATTACTTATAAAATCATACAATGTGATTTTCTGGATTTTTGTTTTAGATTCCGTCTCTCACAGTTGAAGTGTACCTATGATAAAAATTACAGACCTCTACATGCTTTGTAAGTAGGAAAACCTGCAAAATCGGCAGTGTATCAAATACTTGTTCTCCCCTCTGTATGTAGTTTTAGTAAGTAGTAGGCAAGAAAGATTTCAGACACATCCTACGACTATTAGTAAGGTTAGTAATACACCACTGATCAAATCTTACTTGTGTAGGTTGAGACATGCATAATAAACGTGTATTAGTATTTACTATGTACTTGTGTAGATAAATATAATAAACGTGTACTTACTCTACTTGTTTGGACCACTCAGGAGGATCACTAAAAGTCATGAATATACAGTTGGTCAAAATAGTACACATAATGATCATGCTGAAAAGAGTGGGGAAACAAATTAAGGAAAAGTCCAGAGATTCACAGTGGAAAACAAACAAAAAATGTCATCCATAACAGTTTACTATCTATCACATTACGTTTGATGGTAATCTTCCATTCAGTTCAGGCAGATTATGCACACTCTTTTCCCTATCTCTCATAGGAACATTACTATATGGATGATTCTACAGAAGTGGTGCAAATTGCAGTCCCACCCACAAAAAAACTAGTAAAAAAACAGTTATGTCTCCAAACTTAGGACATTTATTTACATCATGATACAGTACTGTCTCAAAATAATGCTGTCCCACATTTTGATGTCACTACCGAAACACACACATTAAAAGACTGTAGAATGAATGTGCCTTAAGCCATATCCCTACAAATATCACCAGGTGATGGGATTGCATCCCTCTCCAGCAGGCCACATGGTGAGTAGTCTTTATGCAAACATTTTGGAGGAAATGAGTGAGCAAGTTGGTAAATATTCATGTATTTTTAAGACGTGTCACTACCGAACATCTAATATATCAAGAAATATGTAAATTACGGTTTTGGGACTAGAATATATGTTTGCTGGGATGTCCAAATTAAAGAAAGACAGCCATATGTTAGCTATAGGGATGATTTCAAGTCCAAAATAAGTAAAAATTGTCCAAACTGAAATGGTCACAACCTAAACAATTGACACCATAGAGCAGGGTTCCCCAATAGGCGGCCAAATTCAACCCGTGGGTGATTTGATTTGGCCCCCATGTTTTCTGAGCAAAAATATATACATAAATAAATCGTTGATGGCCATAAAAGACTGTAAAATCACCAGGAAAACTCCAATGTCAGCAGTAGCGCAACCAGGGCTGTATTTTAATACTCTAAAGTGACTTCCTCTCCTCTATATCTCCTTTCCTTCATCTGTACTGATCTTAAAACAGGCTCTGTGAAAACCAAAATGTCGTCTGTCTAGCAATGAAATAGCTCTCACCTGTCTAGTGGTTTAATGAAAAAGAGAAGGGAAGCGAAGAGAGGCGACCAGTAGGAGACAAGGAGAGGACACATCTTTAGACTATTGAGATGCAACCCTGATGTGTCAGCAGACCCACATGGCAGGCTGTGATTGGTGCTGAGTGGGAAGTCCAATCCAGGAAGTGATTGACATGATTAAACTACTCAAGACAGGATTAACCTTGAAGTATCAACACATTGTAGGATTTCAAAAACTAACTCACCAGGCCCGTATTCACAAAGCGTCTCACAGTATGAGTGCTGATCTACGATCAGGTCCCCCCCATCCATATAATTGTATTCATTATAACTTAAAACTAATACGAGATAAGCACTCCTAGTCTGAGAAGCTTTATGACTTTGGGCCCTAGATTTGTGTGACTGTTAAAATAGCAGCAACCCCAACGCAAAACCAAAGCAACCCCCAGACTAATTTCACTCTCAAATCTCAAAGTAATCCTTCACACAGATTTTCTGTGGTATACGAGCACAATGTATTGTGGGTGCATAGATTGATTGTGGGTCAAATACACATTTTGTAACTGTATCTGTCGATTCTGTAGCGATATATAATGTCTATAAGTCTATCTGGGGTCAGTGCCCAGGTCAGGATCACGAATGAGGATCAGTTTCAGTGTTATTTTCAGCATCTTAATAGATCAATGGCCAAGGATGTAGGATGTATGGACTAAGCCATCTGATCTACTTTTATATTGGTAGCCAATAGCTATCCCTTCTTCTAACATCTAAGGACTGGATGTGACATCATTATTAGTCAGAGTTCTCTCCCCCTTCTCCATGGCTGAGAGTCATCCTGATAAAATAATACATTATAAGGGGGTCATTTTTCATAAAAAGTCTTAATAATACATTATAACTGCATAATACTGGATTAATACCTGCAATCTTATCGAAGTCACCCTTACACTAGCCCTCCACTCCTCTCCTCTCCCAATGTAGCAATCTGCTCTGATCTGATCAGTTCGGTAAGAGTAAATACAGGTATGTCGACGTTACCAAAGGTTTCTGTGGGACACATGGGGTGCTAGCCTGGGTTAATAGATACTAAAAAAGGGAAAGAAGAAAAAGTAATCCCTCTTTTTAGAAGACTTTAGAAGCCCCTCTACGGGGGCTCAGTAAGAGGGTTTACAGTTGTCAGGTTAAGGATTGATGAAATGTAAAATCCTACATGTACTCTCTTTCCAAGATTAAGGATCATCCATTTTGGCATTTAGCCATTCTCATTGGTAGATTAATCTTCAAATTAAAGACTATATCCATGTATTTTTCCCACTGTAGTTAACAGCTTTGCCCTTGCTGATACCTGCAGCTTTCAGACTATATAGCGCTGACTGTGCGTCCCTGGCCTATTCCATATAGTGCACTATCAAGGGAATAGGGTGCCATTTTGAACATCAACCCATTACATGATACAGACTATACTACCTACACTGAAGCAGTAGTCATATGAACATTAATAGCAGCATGCAGCAGCAACAGAAGCAGCAACATCATAATAAATAATCTAAACGAACAGGAAAGACTTTTGTCTCTCCTGGTAGGACACCATTTAAAAGGATATGAATGTATCAAAATTTTTATAGCTATTCGCCTGAAAATATTAAAAGGACTTATGATGTACAAGGCAGGGTTGGCACTAAAGCGGAAGATTGTCTTCCCTCTATTTAGCACTATGAATGTCTGTGGAGAGAAGAAACAGAAAGAGAGAAAGAGAAACAGAGAAGTTAAATATTGAAGTAATAATTTAAGGCATGCACACCCAAAATAGCTATCGGTGGTTCATCCTCCCATATGTGCTCACAAAAATGTCAGGTAAAACATTGTCCATAATATACATCATACCAAACTTTTATGTATAATATAGATATTGATCTATTATTTGAACAGAAAATTCCCAATACTAGTATTCTATTCTACCAGAATATATACTGTCGGTTTTGAGTAAAAAAAACACCTTTCACTAACAAAAAGCATAAATCTATCATTTTCTAATTCTCCACCTTATCTTACATCAGATCAACATAGGTAAACTACAGGTTTGAAATACTGTACTATCCAACATCCTGAAAATGGCCACCAAACAAACTCGATGCAGGGCAGGCAGCCTCTAATGTCTGGGTTTTACCCGTCACCCCCTCTCAACCAATCATAACGGGAAATGTGCAGTGTGTAGAGAAATGTCCTGTGGAAGGGGCTGGCAGCTCCTGCCTCTACATTGTGTCCTGCCCTGCCTGCCCTTGATGGCTGTAGTGGTTTTGAAAGCAGTGGAAGCGAGCAGAAAGCCCGACAGAGGAGGAAGGGGCTGGCAAACCTCTTTCAGCAGATAACCTCATAATTGTTTCAATAAAACATGATGATTTGCATGAAACTTTAATGAGACCCTGTGTGCATTTGCAAAAGTGATATGTACCCTCGTGCTTTTAACAAGACAAGGCTTCCCTGCATTAAGCCTTGCAGAGCATAGACCACGGATCAGTGTTTTAGCCCAAAGAAAGAAGAGAGAGAGGAGGAGAGGAGAGGAGAGGAGAGGAGAGGAGAGGAGAGGAGAGGAGAGGAGAGGAGAGAGTGCCCCAGCCCCATAGGGAGACCTCAAACTGGGCTCCCCATCTAGCCTTTCACTGAGAGGAGACGAGAGAAATAAAGAGAGAGAGAGAGAGAGAGAGAGAGAGAGAGAGAGAGAGAGAGGCACCATATACTGCGAGCACACTATATCATCCTCAGCTGACATGCCCCAACATGCACTATAATTGTTCTATACATCCTGTACAGTTATGTATGAAATATTGTACAGTTATTATAGAAAATTGGTTGTTAATTTGACATAAACATGTCCCTGTATGAGGAATAATACTGTATAAGTCACAGGATGAAAATCAAAACACACCCATAGGATTTGACTTGTTTCAGTCATGTGGCTAGCAGACCTTCATTTGATTGCAATTCAAATAAGAGCCTGATGTAAGTAAGGCAGGGTTGAGTGATGATGAGTAAGTCATTATTAGGTAATACAGTACAGTGCTAACTAGTGGAGCTGTATGTACTGTAACGATCCTGGGTTTATAAGCGCGGATATCGCTTTTGGGGGCACAGTCGATGGTGCGATGGACTTCGGGCTAGAAGGTTGAGGGTTCGAGACCTGCTCCCTGCCTGTTTCATTACATTGGTGTCAGAAGTGATCAGACCTTGCATCCAGGAACGTGCGTGTGCTTGGCCGTTGAGCGCGTTCCTGTAAGACGTTGAGTTGTAAACTAGCGCGAGGACGCGCTCTTTGAAAGGAGGGAGTTGTGTACCGACCCTGGGATTATAAGCGCGGATATCAACTGTGCCACGCGAGCATGCTTTTGGGGCACAGTCGATGGCGCGCTGGACTTCGGGCTAGAAGGTTGAGGGTTTGAGACCTGCTCCCTGCCTGTTTCATTACATTATATATATATGGGTCAGGATAGCGGGCCGGCAGCATTAATGCTATCATATATACTGAACATTACAAGCCAACCACACAGGACCAGCTATAGTGTGATACATTTGGACATGTACCAATTGCCATTTAAATATGCCAAGAATGCCAATATGACATTACAGTGGAAAGAAGCAGTTGCTCGCGCACACACACAAGTTGTGCTACATATGCATATACAGTAAACACGTAAGGAGAGACAAATTTATGAACAAACACACTACAGATATGCACACAAACACACACACAGACACCACACACAACCAACACAGAGACACGCATGCAGGAGTCCTTTTTGTAACGCATGACTAAACTGCTGCAAAGCTACTGAAAATTTCATAATCCAGAGGAACAGGGAGAGAGAGGCAGGGAGAGAGGCAGGCAGACCGAAAGGCTCTGGGCAGGCTAGAAGCAACTGCAGCAGCAGCAGTAGACTAGGTGGAGAGAGAGAGAGAGAGAGAGAGAGAGAGAGAGAGGGGGCAGGACGGAGGGAAGGAAGGAGAGTGGCGAAGGAGAGGGAAGGAATGTGAGAGTGAGGAGGAGGGGGAAGGAATGTGAGGGTGAGGAGGAGGGGGATGGGTGGGAGACAGAGAGAGAGAGAAAGCAGCAGCTCAAACGCTGCAACTCCAGGGTTAGTGCTATCCGGAATCCTTGGGACATCGCTACCCTAAACCCTAACCTTAACCCCTACCCTAACCTTAAGCATTACTCTTACCTAACCCTAACCCTTAACATTTTAAATGTAAACTTTAATGGGGTAACGTCAGAGTCATGTCCCAAGGATCCCTGATAGCATTGACCGTAGCTCCAGTCACCAGGCACTAGGCAGAGCAGAAGAGGGTTGTTTACAGTGGCAGCAGCAGCAGCAGCAGTAGCAGGATCTGCATCCGAAGGACTGCAGTGGCCATTTAACCTCTTAAACTGGCTGGGTTAGCTGATGCTTAGTGCTTACATCCTCAATTCACCTCTTCAGCCATCCATCCATCCATCCATACGCTACCCAGCCACCACGCCCCTCTGTCATTCATTCTCTCGGTTTCAATATGTCAAGCATCCTCTCTCTGTTTTTTCATTCACCTAATTCCATTGTGGTCCTCTCTATGCAACATGGACTCAGGGGTAGACGTAACAGTAAATCTAAATCTGGGACACTCTAATTAGCATGATATGTTAGGTTTCATATGGTATGTATTCATTTGTGGATGTCTATCATCCATTTCATATGATATGTAACAAATTATATTTCATATGACATCTTACAAATCGCAAATTCGTACAATATGTTACGAATTGCAATTTGTACAATATGTTACGAATTCACAGAACGTATGATATGTTACGAATGCCAATTTGTTGTGGCTAACGTTAGCTAGGTGCCTAGGTGGCTAACACTAACATTAGCTAGGTGGCTAATATTCGCTAGGCTAGGGGTTAGGGTTATGGGTTAGGGTTAGGGTTAAGGTTAGGGTTAGAGGTTAAAGGGTTAAAGTTAGGGTTAGGGGAAGGGTTAGCTAACATGCTAAGTAGTTGCAAATTAGCTAAAAGGTAGTAAGTAGTTGCAACGTTGCTAATTAGCTAAAATGCTAAAGTTGTTCGTGATGCACTGTGTGTGTAACTAGTTCCACAGCCTTTTTTAGTGAAGATGCCCAAATAATAATTTATATTTGAAAGAACATGAGACAAGTTGAGCAAACACTACATTTTGGTAGTTGGCACCTCAAACTATCAAACTATCACAGGCTGCACGTATCACAGTAAGCCCAATTCAGATATTATTTCCACAAATTGGTCTTTTGACCAATCACATAAAATATTTTTCAGAGCTGATCTGATTGGTCAAAAGCCCAATTAGTGAAAAGAAAATCAGAATTGGGCTGCCTGTGTAGCTGTTTAAAAAATGCTTGCTATTTCCTCATAGAAAATGATGTCATCCTGCCTCAATCAGCGGTCTACACACATTAATATTTTTAATGACTGGTATACGCCCACACCATTCTGTTTTTGGGGTACGCCCACACCATTCCAACACAGAAAAGCTGTGGTATTTCATAGAAATCTGGAAACACTGGACAGTTACTTTAAAGCTACAGTAATTTCCAGCAATTCTACACGTTGCCATGGGGCTGAAAGAAAATGTGCAGTTTTAAAGCTAAATTCCTGCAATTCTGCCATGGTTTATGACATGTTCTTATGCTATCTGAGTGACTCAAACATTATAACAAAATCAATTGGGGGCCCAATGCCATATTTTTTTATTTTAGATTCTCCCTGACTGTCTAGTTTTTATTTTGGTGATTGTTAGTTTTCAAAGAAGATCTTATTTAAAAATATATAGCTTTTTTAAATACTTTATATCTGGTTTTAAGTTTACACTTAAATGTTATACCATCCGCGGCTGATAAATGAATATAGGGGAAACACTGACTGAATAGCACATGGTTAAATCTGTATCGTTGTTGTTTCAAGTCCGATGCACTCAGACATGTTGGAATGGGCTACAAGACCATCGCCAAGCAGCTTGGTGAGAAGGTGACAGCAGTTGGTGCGATTAATTGCAAATGGAAGAAACACAAAATAACTGTCAATCTCCCTCAGCCTGGGGCTCCATGCAAGATCTCACCTCGTGGAGTTGCAATGATCATGAGAACGGTGAGGAATCAGCCCAGAACTACATGGGAAGATCTTGTCAATGATCTCAAGGCAACTGGGACCATAGTCACCAAGAAAACAATTGGTAACACACTACGCCGTGAAGGACTGAAATCCTGCAGCGCCCGCAAGGTCCTCCTGCTCAAGAAATCACATATACAGGCCTGTCTGAAGTTTGCCAATGAACATCTGAATGATTCAGAGGAGAACTGGGTGAAAGTGTTGTGGTCAGATGAGACCAAAATCGAGCTTGTTGGCATCAACTCAACTCGCCGTGTTTGGTGGAGGAGGAATGCTGCCTATGACCCCAAGAACACCATCCCCACCGTCAAACATGGAGGTGGAAACGTTACGCTTTGGGGGTGTTTTTCTGCTAAGGGGACAGGACAACTTCACCGCATCAAAGGGACGATGGACGGGGCCATGTACCGTCAAATCTTGGGTGAGAACCTCCTTCCCTCAGCCAGGGCATTGAAAATGGGTTGTGGATGTGTATTCCAGCATGACAATGACCCACACATGGCCAAGGCAACAAAGGAGTGGCTCAAGAAGAAGCACATTAAGGTCCTGGAGTGGCCTAGCCAGTCTCCAGACCTTAATCCCATAGAAAATCTGTGGAGGGAGCTGAAGGTTCAAGTTGCCAAACGTCAGCCTCGAAACCTTAATGACTTGGAGAAGATAGGCAAAGAGGAGTGGGACAAAATCCCTCCTGAGATGTGTGCAAACCTGGTGGCCAACTACAAGAAACGTCTGACCTCTGTGATTGCCAACAAGGGTTTTGCAGAGGGGTCAAATACTTATTTCCCTCATTAAAATGCAAATCAATTTATAACATTTTTTACATGCATTTTTCTGGATTTTTTTGTTGTTATTTTCTCTCACTGCTCAAATAAACCTACCATTAAAATGATAGACTAATCATGTATTTGTCAGTGGGCAAATGTACAAAATCAGCAGGGGATCAAATACTTTTTTCCCTCACTGTATGTGTAGGGACCCTAAAGTGTTTGGTATTCGTTCAGAACAGTGGTTTTAATGTTTAATTGCTTCCACTGGTTAATCATTAATCCCCAAGAAATTGAAGAAAATGACTGAGTGAAGGAAATGCGACTGTTACATGTCAAACTGCTATTTATTTTATTTTATTTTTTATTTAACCTTTATTTAACCAGGTAAGACAGTTGAGAACAAGTTCTCATTTACAACTGCGACCTGGCCAAGATAAAGCAAAGCAGTGCGGAAAAAACAACAACAACAAAGAGTTACATATGGAATAAACAAAACGTACAGTCAATAACACAATAGAAAATCTAGATACAGTGTGTGCAAATGTAGTAAGTTATGGAGGTAAGGCAATAAATAGGCCATAGTGCAAAATAATTACAATTATCATTTAGTATTAACACTGGAGTGATAGATGTGCAGAAGATGATGTGCAAATAGAGATACTGGGGTGCAAATGAGCAAAATAAATAACAATGTAAATAACAATATGGGGATGAGGTAGTTGGGTGGGCTAATTACAGATGGGCTGTGTACAGGTGCAATGATCGGTAAGCTGCTCTGACAACTGATGCTTAAAGATAGTGAGGGAGATAAGTGTCTCCAGCTTCAGAGATTTTTGCAGTTCGTTCCAGTCATTTGCAGCAGAGAACTGGAAGGAATGGCGACCAAAGGAGGTGCTGGCTTTGGGGATGACCAGTGAGATATACCTGCTGGAGCGCATACTACAGGTGGGTGTTGCTATGGTGACCAATGAGCTAAGATAAGGCAGGGATTTGCCTAGAAGGGATTTATAGATGACCTGGAGCCAGTGGGTTTGGTGACGAATATGTAGTGAGGGCCAGCCAACGAGAGCGTACAGGTCACAATGGTGGGTAGTATATGGGGCTTTGGTGACAAAACGGAGGGCACTGTGATAGACTACTTTCAATTTGCTGAGTAGAGTGTTGGAAGCTATTTTGTAAATTACATCGCCGAAGTCAAGGATCGGTAGGATAGTCAGTTTTACGAGGGCATGTTTAGCAGCATGAGTGAAGGAGGCTTTGTTGCGAAATAGGAAGCCGATTCTAGATTTAACTTTGGATTGGAGATGCTTAATCTGAGTCTGGAAGGAGAGTTTACAGTCTAACCAGACACCTAGATATTTGTAGTTGTCCACATATTCTAAGTCAGAGCCGCCGAGAGTAGTGATTCTAGTCAGGCAGGCGGGTGCAAGCAGTGTTCGATTGAAGAGCATGCATTTAGTTTTACTAGCGTTTAAGAGCAGTTGGAGGCCAAGGAAGGAGTGTTGTATGGCATTGAAGCTCGTTTGGAGGTTTGTTAACACAGTGTCCAATGAAGGGCCAGATGTATACAAAATGGTGTCATCTGCATAGAGGTGGATCTGAGAGTCACCAGCAGCAAGAGCGACATCATTGATATACACAGAGAATAGAGTCGGCCCGAGAATTGAACCCTGTGGCTCCCCATAGAGACTGCCAGAGGTCCAGACAACAGGCCCTCCGATTTGACACATTTAACTCTATCTGAGAAGTAGTTGGTGAACCAGGCGAGGCAGTCATTTGAGAAACCAAGGCTATTTAGTCTGCCAATAAGAATGCGGTGATTGACAGTCAAAAGCCTTGGCCAGGTCAATGAAGACGGATGCACAGTACTGTCTTTTATCAATCGTGGTTATTATATCATGGAATGTCCTGGAATGTCCTGATTCAGTACTACTTCACATTGAACTATCAGCCTCCACTCTTCTGGGAAGGCTTTCCACCAGATGTTGGAACATTGCTGCGGGGACTTGCTTCCATTCAGCCACAAGAGCATTAGTGAGGTCGGGCACTGATATTGGGCGATTAGGCCTGGCTCGCAGTCGGCGTTCAAATTCATCCCAAAGGGGTTCGATGGGGTTGAGCTCAGGGCTCTGTGCAGGTCAGTCAAGTTCTTCCACACCGATCTCGACAAACCATTTCTGTATGAACCTCGCTTTGTGCACGGGGGCATTGTCATGATGAAACAGGAAAGGGCCTTCCCCAAACTGTTGCCACAAAGTTGGAAGCACAGAATCGTCTAGAATGTCATTGTATGCTGTAGCGTTAATATTTTCCTGAACCATGAAAAACAGCCCCAGACCATTATTCCTCCTCCACCAAACTGTACAGTTGGCACTATGCATTGGGGCAGGTAGCGTTCTCCTGGCATCCGCCAAACCCAGATTCGTCCGTCAGACTGCCAGATGGTGAAGGGTGATTCATCACTTCAGAGAGTCCAATGGCGGCGAGCTTTACACCACTCTAGCCGACGCTTGGCATTGCGCATGGTGATCTTAGGCTTGTGTGCGGCTGTTCGGCCATGGAAACCAATTTCATGAAGCTCCTGACGAACAGTTCTCTTTGCTGACATTGCTTTCAGAGGCAGTTTGGAACTCGGTAGTGAGTGTTGCAACTGAGGACAGACGATTTTTACACGCTACGCGCTTCAGGACTCAGCGATCCCGTTCTGTGAGCTTGTGTGGCCTAGCCGTTGTTGCTCCTAGACGTTTCCACTACACAGTAACAGCACTTACAGTTGAACGGAGCAGCTCAAGCAGGGCAGACATTTTACAAACTGACTTGTTGGAAAGGTGGCATCCTATGACGGTGCCACGTTGAAAGTCAGTGAGCTCTTCAGTAAGGCCATTTTACTACAAATGTTTGTCTACGGAGATTGCATGGCTGTGTGCTTTATTTTATACACCTGTCAGCAACGGTGTGGCTGAAATAGCCGAATCCACTAATTTGAAGGGGTCGTCCACATACTTTTGTATATATATTGTATGTTGCTCATATGGTAAGTACATATTTGTTTTTGCATGAGAAATAAAAGGAAAGCTATTACTGCCACCAGTACAGGCATGGTGAAAAACACAAGGCTCGTCGTCAATGAATTGCGTGTTAGGCTATCCTTTGGCCGCTTCTGCTGTTCGCGAGTATTGTAGCGATGTCCTATTCCATAGGGTTATTTATCTCTCCCTACCACTAGTTGCTCCGTTTTCGAGGGACACTCCCCCACCGAGGGACACTCAAAAATGAGGGGGAGAGCTAAGGGGAGAGTTATTGGGATTGAGCCTAAGTGTACCTCAAAGGTTCCTCACAGAGAAACACATTTCAATAACATGGACTTGGCTGTATCTAAGAGAGAGTGATGCCGCTCTTTCACGCATCCTTGCACACGTCTTCCATTTCGCCCCTGTATCCACCTCGTCCCCCCCTCTCCTTCCTTTCCTGCCTCCCTCTCTCCACCGCCAGAGAGAAACACCCATTAAACTGGGCTGGTAGTGACAAAATTCCACACCCCGCACAAGCTAGTCTCGCATTACCATATTTCAAAGTCTCGTTCATCACTCGGCTGTTAAGAACGGACGTGAGGAAGGTTGGAAATCGAGGCTAAGCACAATCTAGCTAGCACAGCCTGGCACATCCCCAACTCAACCCAGGACAGTGTAGCATGGCCCAGCTCCAGCCCAACACAACCCAGCCCCCATCCAGGTTGGCTGACCTGGTGTTCTGACAAACTGACCTACACACTCAGGGTGTGATACCCTTGAATGAAGATTCTCATCTGCGTCCCAAATGGTATCCTATTCCCTATATGTGCCCTGGTAAAAGTAGTGCACTATAAAGGGAATAATGTGCCATTTGGGAGTGGGACGCACGCATAAGTATTCTCAGATGGTCAGAACAGCGTCCCAGTATAGCCTAGCCCCAGCCCCCACACAGCAGACTGAGGCTGAGGTAGAGTGCTGCATCATTAACCATCAGCCAGCCAGACCGTTCGTTGGCCGGCCCTCCCCTCTCTCTCTCAGTCGCAGTCTTGACACACTCTAACAGAGCCAGTACTGTGTCAAGGGAGGGGAGACAGACCAATAGGGAAGCAGAAGCAACCTCCCATCCTTGCAGCTTTCTCCACATGATATTCTCCTCACATCCTTCCATCCATCCTCCATACACAGGCTGTTGATGTGTCCCAAATGGCACTGTATTCACTATATAGTGCACTACTTTTGACCAGGACCCATATATGCTGACCAGTGTAAGTCGCTCTGGATAAGAGCGTCTGCTAAATGACTAAAATGTAAAATGTAATATAGGGAATATAGTGCCATTTGGGACGCATCCACAGAGTACTCTGACATAACCACAACCTGCAATACCTGAGCTACAATGAGGTGGCCTTAGTAAAGCTGAGAATATTTCCTTACTTTGCTTATTATTCCCCAAAGCAATACCATGGTCTCTCATGACTCCTAGCAAAAACATGGTGTTCTCCTATCATGGCTGTAGTATTCTCGCGAGCCATAACCAACTTTCCAGCTGAGAGACTGTAGAGATAGGATATAGAGATGGAAGAATCTTAGCCTAGGAAGTGTTAAGTTGCGTCATTCGAATCTGGTATCAGAACAGAAGAAGGATGACTTCCCTTTCATTAGCTTTTGCCCCTTCAAGCAATAACTGGTTTCACATCATGGCTGTACAGGGATGCTGTAATCTGAGCCAAGGAGGATCCATTCCCTTTGGCAGTAGCACAAGACTTGATTCTGGACATAATCAGATTCCCCTGTTAGCTGAAAGCTGAGTGCTGAGAGGGGTGTTGATAAAGGCTGGGAGGGAGAGTGGTTGTAAAACAGAGGCTGCGTCTGAAATAGTACCCTATCCCCTATATATTACACTACTTTTGACCAGGGCCCATATGGATCTGGTCAAAAGTGCAATTTGTAGCGAAAAGGGTGGCATTTCAGACACAGCCTAAGACAGATAGGAAAAACAGAGATCTCGTTCCTCCCTGCATTTATGTGAGAGAGGCAAGAACAGAGTGGCTGGGGGGTGGATTATAAACTGGCTCACCTTCCCACTACTGGCCCTGTGTCTGCTTCACATTTCATCAGGAGAACCTCATTTCTTTCTTGTGCACTGAACTGGTTTGTTACATAACTGTCAGCATGTACTACATAGAGAGAGGGAGGTAAGGGAAACACACATGTACGAGAGCACGCGGGCTCGCTATAATGTAACATAACATAATTCTACATCATCCAAGACGATAACTTCCATAGAGGTTAGCTACAGACAGGACTCTAAAGTGTGACCACTTTGGTCGCATACGTTCCTAAATATTTAGCTGTGAGACCTGGAATTTTTATTTGGGAGCACAAAAAAAGAAAAGCTAGGTAGTTGACGTTAGCTAGCGCTAGTCGGCTGTCCCTGCACCAAGAATCTGGTATTTCTCTTT